>NC_139528.1:3009486-3256986 GCF_947247035.1 Vipera ursinii
GGTCTACAAATCACACCCTGCTCTTCCGACAGCCATAAATCAAATTGATGGGTTGGAAGGGCAGGTTCTCACCTTAGATGCCAGGGAGCTTCTGGCCAGGTAATAGCAAGCGGCGAGACCACTCACCCCTCCGCCCAGGACAGCCACCCTCAGCTGCATCGGGAACCTGATGGGAGAGAGGATGCGATAAAGCCGGGTGTCCAAAAGCTGGGTGAATCCCCCCAAACTGGGCGGAAGTGGTTTTTCTTTGGGTTGACGGCACACAAACCCATGACCCAATCAGAGCAGGGGCCAGGAAATTAAATGTAATTAATGACATTGCCTCTAGAAATTGTGGGTGTCCCAACCTGGGAGGTTTTTCAGAAGAGACTGGGCAGCCATTTGTCTGAAATGGTATTAAGTATAAGGTCTCCTGGTTCAGCAGGGGGTTGGACTAGATAACCTCTGAGGTCCCTTCCAGCTCTGTTATTGGGAAGGAAGGAAGGAAGGAAGGAAGGAAGGAAGGAAGGAAGGAAGGAAGGAAGGAAGGAAGGAAGGAAGGAAGATCAGAAGCTGATCCACATGCAGCATTAGGCTGCTCTTCCTGCATTGCTTTATTTACTGTTTATTTACTATACTGTTATTTCCATCTCCATTTCACACACCCACACCCAAAGTCTTAACTCTTTTCACTTTTCACGGATCTTTCCTTCCTAAACCTTGCAGGGTGTGAAGCTTTGGGTTGCACCGATCCTGGATTTATTCCTCCCCTCCCTAATCGTAGATTAAAAACGCCTTTTTAACCTGCCTTTCAACTTTCCCCACGCTTGCCAGAGGCTTCGATAGCCATCTTCTGCAAGCTTTCCTCTCCGCCCCGCTTTCCCCGCCCCACCCCGCTGTTCTGACCGCTATTTTTGCAAGAAGCAATCCCTCCTGCGTCCAAATCCCGCCTTCTCCAACTCCCGGTTGCATTCATACGATCAGCGATGACCCGCGAGTCGCAGCGACCCCTTTACCTGCTCTTCCCACGCCGAACGAACACGGGCTTTCAATCCCCCAGTGCAGCTGCCATGCAAGCTCCTCCCCTCGGCCGGGATTGGTCGAAACAGGCGGTGACGCCACGCATCACGGATTGGGCCGATCGCCTCCAATCGGAGGTCGAGGGGCGTGGCCAGCATGGGCGGAGACACCGGATTGTTGACGGAAGCGGCGTGGGGCAGCATTGCGCAATCCGTAGCTTTCCTTCTCCAAATCGTGCCTAAATTACCTTTGAAAGCAAATCGATCGGATCTAATAGAGATGAATTCATGAGGACTAGGATTTTCACCTCCTTTGATAGCAGATAGGAAGATTAAAAACCACCTAAGATGTGATGGCAACACTCTGCAAGGCTGTTGTACGGTTTAGAATGAGGCAGTATAGATTAATGCAGTTATTTATCATCTCTGCCTTGTAATAATTTTAGTTACATTTTGACTCGCAAATGTTTCCAGTGAAACACTGGCCTTCCCTATTTACTGAATGCTATTTTTTAAAAAAAAAATACTCTGGCCAGCTCAGGCCTATAGACTCCCTCTGTCACTGGAGGTTCTACATCCTGAGGGACCTCTTGTGCTAATTTTGTCCCAATGAGGTGGTTCCAGATGGGTCGCAAGGCCTAAATTCAAAATATGGGGATTTTTTTATTCATTATTAGCAATGAAATGACATCAAAAATTAGTTTTATTAACTTTATATGCCTCCTGTCTCGCTATCCAGTTTCAGAATTGTGCAGGAATTACTACAATCCCCACCCCCACACACAGCCATGCACACAAAGAAACACCATACACACACACACACACACACACACAGCCTTTTAGCCTAGAGGAAATTGCAAATTTGCAGAGAAGTGAAAAACAGGTTACAGAGGCAGCAACAGACCTTAAATTAAGACACATAAGCCTGCATCGCCAAACTGCTGGCATTTTTGCTTTCTACCACTTTGACCCCGAGGGAAAGTAATTCAGGTTGTAGACAATTCAGTGCCAGATGTTTTGAAAAGGGGATCACTAACTGATGGGAAATGGCAGTTCTCGGCAGCTGTTGAGAATAGATGCCAGCTTAATGGAACCTCCACAATGAGACGCAGTATATCTCACTTCATTAACTCCAGCAGAGCAAAAAGAGTTTGTGTGTTTCACATCTGACTGGAATAGCTTGCGCTCATCAAGATGCCCCTATCAATTAGGATGTGCGTTGTTTTTTCTCTCTGTAAGCATCAGATGGTTAGATCAGTTAAAACACAGAAATTCTCAGTCCCCCCCTCCCCAATTCTCCAGGGATCTCACAACGAAGACCCTTTTCAAAAAGCCAGCCCTTTGGGGACTCATATCCCTCTCCCCAACAGAACCAAGACAACATGGAGTGTTTCTTTTTTCTTTTCTTTTTGTTAAATAAATTTATTCACAAAAGTTTCAATCTCTTCATTTTCTCTCAATCGTCTACTGCATATGTTGAACAAACCCCCCTTCATTGTGTAGAAAGTTGTTAAAACCAAGCACGATGCCCCGGTCTCTGACTGGGGTGTATATTTGTGTGTCGCAGCACACCTTAATTTTGGCCCTGAGGGTTTTAGGAGGAAGCCAGGAAAGGAAGGGAAGGAGGCGAAGAAAGGAAGAAAAAAAAAAAACACAGATGCGCAGGCGAGGATAATGCTGCATCCCTCTCTGAGGTTTCAATCCTCCAATCCTCAATTTCCTACCAGGTCCATTTTTAGTAATAATAATTATAAAGGTGGAAGGTACCTTGGAGGTCATCTAGTCCAACCCACTGCTGGAGCAGGGAACCCTATCCCATTTCAGACCAATGGCTGTCCAGTCTCTTCTTAAAAACTTCCAGTGTTGGAGCGTTCGCCGCTTCTGGAGGCAGGTTGTCCCACTGGTTAATTGTTCTAATTATCAGGAAATTTCTCCCCCTTATCTTATAAATTCTGGGCAGTTCAGGAGCAAGGAAAACTGTCCCCCAGAGGCAAAAAAGAAAAGAAAAGAAAAGAAAAAAAAGAAAAGAAAAAAAAGAAAAGAAAAGAAAAAAAAGAAAAGAAAAGAAAAGAAAAGAAAAGAAAAGAAAAGAAAAGAAAAGAAAAGAAAAGAAAAGAAAAGATTTTAAAAGCAAAATAAACCTGGATAAAATCGTAGGAAACGGAAGCGGAGATCCAGCCTGGGGAACGCGGGGTGGGGGGTGGGCCCTTTGGAGAAACAAATCTCACGCGGATATCGTTCGTTGGTTTTATTACAATTATTTTTCCCCTCGCCACTGCTTTCCCCCCCCCTCCCCACCACCGCTTTTTCTTTGAAGGTTAAAAAGACCCAGGTGTGAGTCTCTTGAGGTAAAAGGGGTCTGAGGGTCAAAAAGGGGGCTGCCAGTCAATACTTAATTTTTTTTTTTACTGTTTCTTCCAGTGGAAGTCATCCAGCTCGTAAAAAAGTACATAACCTTCGCTGGAAGGGACCTGATTCTCGCTGATCGGTGACACCCTGCGGAAAGAGGGCAGAAATTGGGGGATTGGGGGAGAAGGAGAGAGTTAATATGCTTGGATGCATATTAGTCCTCAACTTACGTACCACAAGTGAACCCATATTAAACGAGTGGCTGTAGGTCAAGGGCTGCAGCTGTACGGCACGGCTGGATGTTAGTTTTATGCCTTTCCTTTCTCCGCACATCGCTGAGAACTTTCCACCCAAGTCTCAACGGTGCGCGCGCCGTTTTAAGTGCACAATGCGCACGCTTACCGGGAATCGTTAAACACTCGCCAGCCAGACTGATCCTTACAGAAGGCTGTATAATGACCGTAGTGGACACTTCCGGAGTGATTGCACAAGGCGTAGAGGTTGTATACTGGGGTGCCTTCAAAAGAGAGAAAACGGCATGTAAGGTACGCTAGAATACTTTTCTCTGCTTCCTGGATCCTTAAAAGGCCATGTTTAAAAACACAGGTTTGATGCTACTAATGAGATTGGATTGGTTTAAAAAAAGCTTTTTAAAATTCGGGGGTGCTGGTATTTTGGGGGGATTGGATCAAGATTAAAATTATCTATTTCGTTCTATATTTTCTATTCTGTTCTATTCCTTTCCATTCCATATTCTGTTCTGTTGTTCTATTCTATTCTATTCTATTCTATTCTATTCTATTCTATTCTATTCTATTCTATTCTATTCTATTCTATTCCTATTCTAAATTCTATTCCATTCTTCAATCCTCTATTCTATTCTATTCTATTCTATTCTATTCTATTCTATTCTATTCTATTCTATTCTATTCTATTCTATTCTATATTCTATTCCATTCTTCAATCCTGTATTCTGTTCTGTTCTGTTCTATTCTATCCTATCCTATTCCTATTTCTTATTCTATTCTATTATTATTAAATTCCAATTATTGTTCTTTTCCGCTCCGCTCCACTCCATTCCATTCGTTGCTTGTCTGTACACTGAGAGCTTCTGCACCAGAGACAAATTCCTTGTGTGTCCAATCACACTTGGCCAATAAAAAATTCTATTCTATTCTATTTTTTTTAAAAAAAAGACACCCCAAAAAAAGAATCATCCCCCAATCCCGGAAATGACTTACCGGCCTTTTCGCTGGCAAACTCCTTCAGGTTGAGCTGCTGGAGGGGGAAATCCACATATACAGAACATTTCTTAATGGAATAGCGGGTGGTGGAAAACCGGTTGAGATCTGAGACAACCGAGGGGTGTGTGTGTTAAGGAGCGAGTTAAACTCACAGCTTTGCCTATGTCGGTTTCCCCCCCAAGGGATGCACAAAAAGCAGACTCGACTCAGGCTGGGCTGCTTTCGAAGCCACACTTCTAGATTTCGTTTATTTCGTTCATTGGATTAAATTTACAGGCAGCCCATTCTTGCGGTTAGGTGACTCCGTGGGGTGGGAGGGGGGGGGAAAGGGGCTTACAACACACGTCACCTTTCTCACTCTTTCTCCTGGACTTCTCCCCTGCCGCCGCCGCCCCCCACATAAAAAAAACAACAACCCCAAACCCCAGGAGAGACACAGAAGCAAATAATGGGAAAGGATACGTAGCACGAGTATACGGGGGAATCGCTGGATGGTCAGTTTCTTGGTGCTTCGGGTCCTCTGTCGGCACTTGTCACATACCTTGGCCGAAAGAGAGAGAGAGAGAGGAGAGATTGAAGAGAAGAGAGAGAAGAGAGAGGAGGAGGAGGAGGAGACAGAGACAGAGAGAAGAGTGAGGTGATTGAGTGTGAAAAACACTCCTAAGTCCCTTTCTTCAGGGCCGTCGTAACACTGGTCGCTAAATGAATGGCTGTAAGTCGAGGACTATCTATACCCGGGCTGAGACCTGCTCACTTCATCCCTTGGCTGCGTACTGCTGGTGCGGCCTCCGCTTCCTTCCCTGCCTCGTTTGGCAGTTTCAGCCCGTATCCACAACCGACCGAATCAAAGCCAGATGTCGCAATCAAAGCAAGCCAGCATGACTGCATTCCTAATCTCCTGGGCTGGAATTACCTCGCGGCACCCAGAAGTGGAATGCCCAAAGAACGGGGGGGGGGGGGGGGGGGAAGAAAAAAAAGTCTTACTGGGGCGTTTTCGGAATCTAACTCCTCTTCTTTGGTGAACAGATTGAAACAGTCGAGCAGGGAGACCTTCCCGCTGGCAAATCCTTTCTGCGGAAGGCAAATGAAGCGTTGGGTTGGGGGAGGAAAAAAAACAAACTCCCTGCCTCGCCATTTGCCAGGCAGAAGCCCGAATACAAGTTAATAATAATAACAATAATAATAATAATAAAAAAGTTGGAAGGGACCTTGGAGGTCATCTAGTCCAACCCCCTGCTCAGGCAGGAAACCCTATACCATTTCAGACCAATGGCTGTCCAGTCTCTTCTTAAAAACTCCCAGTGTTGGAGCATTCACAGCTTCTGGAGGCAGGTGGTTCCACTGGTTAATTGTTCTAACTGTCAGGAAGTTTCTCCTTAGTTCTAGGTTGCTTCTCTCCTTGGTTAGTTTCCCTCCGTTGCTTCTTCTCCTGCCTTCAGGCTCTTTGGAGAATAGCTTGACTGCCTCATCTTTGGGGCAGCCCCTGAGATATTGGAACGCTGGTATCCTGTCTCCCCTCGTCCTTCTCTACGTTAAACTGGACATCCCCAATTCCAGCAACCGTTCCTTGTAGGTTTTAGCCTCCAGTCCTCTAATCATCTTTGTTGCTCTTCTCTGCACTCTTTCCAGAGTCTCAACTTCTTCGTTAGCACATAGTATTGTATGTGCTGCTGATAATCACCGTTGTATCCCGTCTTTCAAACTGGCAGACACGGTTCTTGCCTGCTCCCATTTTATCCTCGGGCACACGTGTCTTCAGGTAGGCCACCAGACCGAGGGTGTGGACTGGCTACCCGCCCTGGGTGATCCCTTGGAAACTCACCTTGGGGATAGGCAGGGAGAGGTCGCAGAAGACTTCAAAGGTGGTTGACCGGTAGCCACAGGCCTGACACTTGAGGCAACTCTTCAGCTGGCCGACGAAGAGGTCTGGAGGAAAAAGGTGGAGGAGGAGGAGAGAGAAGATAGGATACGAGGTTCTGTTACTACACGGATCAGGGTGGAATCTTGGGATCCAAATATTTTGCCTGTTAGACCCGAAGCAACGGTACGGTCAGTCCTTGCTTAATGACTGCTCTCTTGGTGACTATTTGATCTCTCCAGGGCTTCTTTACGATGCGGTTGCTGAGTTCTGAAGGCCCGCACACCCGTAGGTTCACGCCTACCTGGCGGACACGTGAATATACAGGGAGTCCTCGACTTACGAGAGATTTCACGACCGTTCGAAATTACAATGGCACTGGAAAAAGGGACTTGTGACCGCTTTCCCAGAGTTACGGCCGTTCCGGCCTCCCCGTGGTCGCGTGATCAAAATTCAGAGGCTTGGCAACTTGACTCATTAGCCAGATCCGATTTAACAACTGGCTTACTAGCTTAACAGCTGCAGGAATTCTCTGAACAACCCGTAGCCCAAAAGATTGCAAAATGGAGCACAGCTGGTTTAACAACTGTTTCGTTTAGCGACAGAAATTTTGGGCTCAATCGTAGTCCTAAGTCGAGCACTACCTGTGTTTTGGGTGCTTGGCAACTGGCTCGCATTTGCAGGCATTTGCAGCACTCTGAAGTCACGTGACTGCAATTTGGGGGGGGGGCTTTTGCCAGCTTCTGTCAGGGTCTACTCACCTACTATTTTGCTGTCTTCTCTTTCTAAGTAGCGTTTCCACATCTGGTTAGCTTGTTCTTCGTCACTGGAAGGAGAGCAGAAACCCAAGGGGGGGGGAAATTGAGAGAGAGGAAGGAAGGAAGGAAGGAAGGAAGGAAGGAAGGAAGGAAGGAAGGAAGGAAGGGGTGTTGATGGAAGGGAAGAGAGGGAGAGAGAGAATGGGAAGGAAGGAAGGAAGGAAGGAAGGAAGGAAGGAAGGAAGGAAGGAAGGAAGGAAGGAAGGAAGGAAGGAAAGAGAGGGAGAGAGAGTGGGAAGGAAGGAGAGGGAAAGAGTGGGAAGGAAGGAAGGAAGGGAGGGAGGGAGGGAGGGAGGGAGGGAGGGAGGGGTGTGGATGGAAGGGAAGAGAGGGAAAGAAAGTGGGAAGGAAGGAAGGAAGGAAAGGGAAAGAAAGTAGGAAGGAAGGAAGGAAGGAAGGAAGGAAGGAAGGAAGGAAGGAAGGAAGGGAAGAGAGGGAAAGAGAGTGGGAAGGAAGGAAGGAAGGATGATTGGGGGCCAAAATGGAGTTATTATTTTGTGTCAAGTAATGCACCCACATTTTTTAAGCCAAGAAAAACTAGCAGGTCGTTTCCTTGGCATTCAGTTTTTGAAGACAAGAAAACAAAAGGTGATTCATTTATTTATTTATTTTCTAAAAATAGTAATTTGTTTATTTTAGGACAAGTTTTTTAAAAATAGACCACGATGCAGAAAGGTATATCCAGCTCACTTCCAAAAATAGAACAAGGGGGGGGGGGGGGAAATGTTACGATGAAGTCAACAAACCTTATCGAATATATAAAGCTGATACAAAAAGGCAAAGCAGATACCAAGAAAATTTCACGTGCAAAAAAAAATAATATGTCAGAATTAAGTGAAAGGAAGTTTAAAAAAAAGTAATAACCCACCATAACGAGGCAAAAAAGAAAAAAAAAGCTATTTTAAAAAGCATTTGCTGATGTGTCGAACAGTAAACCACGTCTGAAAAGTTCAGATTAAAAAAAAAGGGAAAAAAGCCTCCTCTAGTGTTGTAAAACGCCCACAAAATTTGTGCAATGGTGACACCAACCAATAAATTAAAACCGTCTGGATACGCAAGGAAATAACAATAATAATATTAAGAAGAAGAAGAAGAAGAAGAAGAAGAAGAAGAAGAAGAAGAAGAAGAAGAAGAAGAAGAAGAAGAAGAAGAAGAAGAAGAAGAAGAAGAAGAAAAAGAAGAAGAAGAAAAAGAAAAAGAAGAAGAAGAAGAAGAAGAAGGAGAAGTAGTAGTAGTAGTAGTAGTTGGAAGGGACCTTGGAGGTCATCTAGTCCAACCCCCTGCTTCCTGCCCTGGCTCACCTCAAAGTTTCGGATTCCTCTAGTACGGAGGCCCACTTGGCATCCGAGAGAATGCAGGGACTCTTACGGCCCTTCCGGTTAATCTCCACGTGGAGCCGATCCATGAGGAACTTCAGAAATTCCTGAGCGTCTTGCTGGCTAGAAGGAAAAGGGCAGGAAGATCACAAGTTGGTGTTAATTTCCCAATGTGTGCGATAACACACCCCTGGACAAGAGAGACTGATCATAAATCCTTTTTAAAAATTCAGGGGGGAGCACATGACCTGGCCTCTAACAGCAGCGTTTCCCACATCTTAGCCATTTTTAGCTGGTTGGGGAATTCTGGGAATCGACGTCCACCTCTCTGAAAGCATGCTGGCTAGGGGATTCTGGAAGTTGGAATCTACCCAGCTTAAAGCCTGCTGGCTGAGGAACTCTGGGAGTTGAAGTCCACCCATCTTAAAGCATGCTGGCTGGGGAATTCTGGGAGTGGAAGTCCATCCACTTTAGAACATGCTGGCTGAGGAACTCTGGGAGTTGAAGTCCACCCATCTTAAATAAAGCTGGCTGAGGAACTCTGGGAGTTGAAGTCCACCTATCTGAATACGCAGCTGGCTGGGGAATTCTGGGAACTGAAGTTCTCCCCCTTCTCAAAATGGCTAAGCTTGTGAAAATTTGTAAGAGTGCAACGTTTGCTTCTAGTGAGCATTGGGAAAAATAGGTTAGGCGCTGAGGGGACCGGGCGCGTCTCACCTGTATCCTGTAAAAGATGGGACGTATTTCTGAAAGACGGACTTAAAGCGGCTGGGGTTGGCGGCCTCGACGGTATCGGGGTGCCACAACGTGGCGATGACATCTGCAAAGGCTGGAAAGAAGACGGGGGACACACCCAGCCCTGGTCATTTTCTCCACCTTCCCATTCCAACTATCAGCAGCTTGCCCAAAAGCTCACACAGCGTGGACTCTTTATACATAATTCACTAGGTCAATAAGTTAATGGGCCTAAGTCTGCACTTCTGTACATCCTGTTGGGGATGAATTTCCTAAAGCGTACTGAACTGAGAGGAACTTAATTTTAATTGGCGACACAATTGTACAGTGAACAGAAAAGCTTCTCTCTCTCTCTCTCCCCCACCAATGGTTTAATTAATGGCTGAGATATTCTGGGGTTTATCAGAGAACTGGGCGGCAGAGAAATGTAGTCAGTCAAGGAAATAAATTGTCCCCGAGAACAGACCCCGTGGGCTCTGCGAGGGTCTTCAAGCAAGCTCAAGAGAGCATCCCGAGCTACAAAGCTTCTCTCCGGGCTGTTCTGAGGCTTCGTGGGGCGGTGGCTCTCCCATTTGCAACCCCGGGCTAAAAACAGCCCCCAGGTGACCGAGGGACAGGATTGCCCTGGCATTAAGGCTTCTAATTATACCCTGAAGACCGGAGTGCTTATATAATCGCAGCCTGCAAAACTCGGATTAAGCTTCTCTCGGGAGACCAATTAAGCTCTCTGGGTGGCGGCGAGCGTATTTACGAGGGCGAGAAAGAGGGCTGGTGTGTGTGTGTTGGCAATCTTGTCGCCACCCCTCTTTCTTTACCTTCCGTCAATTCCTGCTGGGACCGGAGCGTGCATGGCTGCTCCTGCCGAAACTCTCGACGGAGGCAGTAGTCTCGTAAGGCCTTGGTGCTACTCAGGCATTGCAACACCGCGTTCATGAAGCACTAGGAAGGAGGGAGGGAGGGAGGGAGGGAGAAAAAGGGCAAGGTGAGACCTCCCACCTGCAGCCCAATTGTACTGGGGTGGGGAGGTGAGGGCGGTTGACTCCTCACATCTTGCTTACTGTGTTGCCAAGGTTGCGTAGACCTATGTGCCCGGAGCCTAGCAGGAGCGTGTGATGTGTCTAAAAGGAAACAAAACAGAGAAAATGAATCGGTGACGGGCTTGTTGTGACAGCTGGCGTAACGAGGTAGTTTGATTCACGTCCCACCCCCCCACCCACCCCCCGTTAACGTGGACTAAATTCCTATATGCAAATAGACAAAACGGAACGGCCCATGACAGGGAAATGTAAGCTTGTTTGAAGATGCCCTTCCTCTCACTCTGGGATGCTCACCGTTGCCAGCCCCTTCGTTGCTGGAAGGTACCTTGGAGGTCTTCTAGTCCAACCCCCTGCTCAAGCAAAAAAACCCTATCCAATTTCATGGTTCTCCAATCTCTTCAGGAAAACGTCCAGTGACGAGGGAGGGAGGGAAGGAAGTAGAATAAGAGTTGGAAGGGGCCTTTGAGGTCTTCTAGTCCAACGCCTGCTCAGGTAGGAGACCCTATACTATTCCGTACAAATTATTGCCCCATCTCTTCTTAAAAACCTCCAGTGTTGGAGCACCCACAACTTCTGGAGGCAAGCAGTTCCACTGGTTAATTGTTCTCACGGTCAGGAAGTTTCTCCTTAATTCCAGGTTGCTTCTCTCCTTGATGAGTTTCCATCCGTTGCTTCTTGGCCTGCCTTCGGGCGCTTTGGAGAAGAGGTTGACCCCCACCTCTTCTTTGGGGCAGCCCCTCAAATATTTGAAGACTGCTATCATGTCCCCCCTAGTCCTTCATTTCATTAAACTAGGCACCTGTCTCTGCAGCGTCCTGTTGCAACTCTCCACCCACCCGCCCTAAAGGCCATCAAGCAAACAGCTTCAGGTTTGAAGATACAACGGCACTTCACACAACCAAGCTCAGAGAACACCCAGGACCCCACAATCCTCCTCCTACTCGCCAAAAATCCCTTTCCTGCTAGCACTGATGTTACCTAGTTGGGTCACAAGACGTCTGCAAGGAAACCACCAAACTCAGAAAGCAACATGGACCCCACAGACTTCCTCTTCCTCCTCCCTTCTAGCACTGATCATGTTACCTAGTTGGGTCACGAGACGTCTGCAAGGAAACCAGCCAAGCTCAGAGAGCACCAAGGACCCCACGGCTGAATCCTGAGCTACAAAGCGTCTCTGCCGGTGGCATTCCTAGTGTTACCTTGCTGGTCATCAGCAGAAGCCCCATCGTTGCCGTATGGACGACCGACTCGGAGATGTCCGTCCCTCGGCCATTGACCTTGCACTTGGCGCAGAGGGTGCGGTGCAATTTCTGAGGCAGCTCCACCAAGGTAACCCCCTGGACCTCCGGCATGGCTCCCACTGGGTCCCAGACGTTGGCTGAAGGTGCTGTGCCTTTCCCCGTTCGGCGCCGAGTGCGAAAGGGCCGCCGAGCCCTCCCCGCTGTCTCTATAAGCCATCAGCTCACGAGCCAATCCCCTTTCCCCCAGCTATTCTTGGCAATTCTGGAGGCTCGCCGCCCAGGGATTAATTAGCCGAGCGTGCTACTTTAGGGATCCGGCGAGGCAGAGGGAACAGCGGAGCCGAAGGGGAGAAAATAAAATAAAAAACAAGCCAGCACAAACACCAGGAAGGTGACGGCAACCAGGATTGCCAGTTCTGGGGAATCCACAAAAGAGCTAAAACGAATCTGGAGAGAGGGATCCAAGGAAAGTTTCTCGTCTACACAGGCAGTTTGCCCTGAAGGCAGGTGGATGGCTTTACAGATGGCCCTCGATTTATCACCACTCCCTTAGTGACGGTTCAAATTAGGAAGGCGCTGAAACAAGTGACTCAGGCATAAAATCATCACGGTGTCCCCTCCGGTTACATGATCAAAATTGGGGCACTGGGTAACCAGCCTGCATTGATGACAGCTGTACAGACAGTCCTTGACTTACAGCAGTTCGTTTAGCGACCGCTCAAAGTTACAGCGGCGCTAAAAAAAAGGGGACTTGGGGCCGTCTGTTTCACACAACTGTGGCAGCAGCCCCCACGGTCCTGTGATTGACATCCAGTTGCTCGACAACCGGTTTCGTATTTATGGCGGTCACAGCGTCCCTGGATCGCGTGATCCCCTTTGGCGACCTTCTGACCAGCAATGTCAACGGGGAAAGCCAGATTCGCTTAACGACCGCGTGACTAGCTGGACAACTGCAGTGATTCCCTCAATGGCTGCGGCAAGAAAGGCCACAAGGCGGCGCAACATTCACCCGGTGGCTGTCTCGCTTAGCGACGTAAAATGTGGGACCCCACTGTGATCGTAAGCCAAGGACTCCTTGTGGTGTCCTGGGATCAGCTCATCTCCATTGGTGACCTTCCCACAAGAGGGGGAAACCAGATTTGCTTAACGATGTCATTCGCTTAACGACCCTGGCAAAGGGAGGTCTCCAAATCGGGCGCAGCTCACTCACCGGCATTTAGCAATGGGCGTTCTAGTCCCAAGGTAAGCCGTAAGCCGAGGACTTCCTGAACAGCTAAGCAAGTTGGCAGAAACTGCGAAAGAAATCTCTCTCCCCCCCCCGCCCACCCCCCAGTGGGAATTAATTAATGGTTACCACCTTTTGCCAGCACTGGACTCACAAATGAGTTGGGAGAAATAGCTTGGGGGAGGTGGGGGGGGCAAGGCTTTTCAGCGGGGGATTGTGGGTACACAACCGAGTAAAAATAGGGACGCCGTCTCCCTTCGGATGACTCCAAGGGAGGGTGAACAAACTAGAGACGTACAACAAATTAAACAGAAGACATCTGAGAAGGCAACTTCTCTTAGCTGCCCCGCCAGTCGGGAAAGACGGAGTCTGTATTAAAAAGGAAGATATTTGGGGGGGGGGGGGGAAAGAGATCTGCGATATCTTACGCGTGTTTCTATGGAAACAATCCACTTTTTTTCTCATGTGTTTGTGTGTTTGTGTGTGTCTGTGTGTGATTAGCAATGATACCTTCCCTTCCTGCCCTTCCCCAAACCTGCCTTGTGCTAAAAAAAAAAAACACCTGAAAACAACAACAACAACAACAACAAAACACACCCGGAGCAATTCCATAATCCGAATTTGAATTGTCCGCTCACGCAACTAAGGGGGGGGTGTCTCCCTGAGCGGGACAGCTAGGATGGAAAGACAGGGAGGTTCAGTTAAAAGAAGAAAAAAGCAAATAAAGGGAATGAAATGCAGAAAATGCAGGAGCAACGAGGTTGCTTCCTACAGCCAGGTGTTTTCCCAAATGCTCCCCTGATCTTCAGCAGATCGTGGTAAAACCAGCAAAAAAAAAAAAAAGAGGGAGGGAGGGAGGGAGGGAGAGAGAGAGAGAGAGAAAGAGAGAGAGAGAGAGAGAGAGAGAGAGAGAGACTTAAACAGAAAGATCGGAATCAATGAAGGAGAATATTTGCAGCTCAGGGTTGCAATCAGGGGGCCTTGATGCTCTCCGAGCTTGGTGGCTTTCTTGCAGACGTTTCATGACCCAAACAAATAACATCATCAAGGCTAGAGGGGTTTGCAGGGAGGAGGAGGAGGAGGAGGAGGAGGACTGTGGGGTCCTGGGTGCTCTCCGAGCGTGTTGGGTTTTCTTGCAGGAGTTTCACCACCCAAATAAGTAACATCAACATTGCTAGTGGGATTGGTTGCCAAATAAAATTTGAAGCAAATTTTTAAAAAAAAAACACACCAAAAAACAAAAAAACGACACACCCCTAAGAAAGGGAGATTTCCCACCAGGGGAGGAAAAACCAGACAAATCACAGGTAGTCCTCGACTTAAGAACAGTCCGTTTTAGTCACCGTTCACTGTTACAACAAGCGCTGAAAGAAGGGACTCGTGGCTGTTTCCCACACTTTCCCACCTTTGCAGCCTCCCCGCGGTCACACGTGATCAAAATTTAAGACGCCCGGGAACTCATTTTCGTGACGGTTGCAGAGAGCCGGGGTCACGCGACCACCCCCCCCTTTTGCGACCCTCTGACAATGGGGAAGCCAGATTCACTTAACAACTGTGGCAGGAAAGGTCCTTAAATGGGGCCAAACCCACTTAGCCACCGGCTTGCTTAGCAAGCTAGCTTTCTGCCTCAGGTGTGGTCGTAAGTCAAGGACTAGCTGGGTCAACCCTCTCCTAAAGCCAGAGTCTGGCCAAGGTAGCCCCTGGCTGCCCCAAGGTAATTTTCCCAAGCAAGCCGGGGACTGCAATTTTCCCACCCGGCGTGACATTTGTCACTGGGTTCCGCAAATACAAATAGCCCCTTACGGCGGCCTTGTCTTCCAGCCTACTCAGCACCGGCATCTTGCTTGGAGGCGGGCTGGCCGACATCAAGATATCTTGGGAACGGGCGTACTCCGCGGCCAGCGGGTCGATGTTGCAAGTCCTCAGGTAGCTCTCTGTGCGGACAGACAGGAGCGGAGCGGTAGGTCTCCCGTCCAGGCCGGACGTCACGTTGACCCGCCGGAGCGAAGAGCTCCTCTTTAAGGCCAGGGCGCCCAGGCCAAGCTTGTGACTGCAAGAAGGGCTGTGGTCCTGCAGGGTGAGCCGGCTCAGCGCCATGGTCAGCTGCTCTTCACCGCGGCTGCCGGGATGGCTTAAGTCCCCGATGCTGATGGACTTGGAGCGGAGGAGGTTGCTCTGCCGCCACTCGGCATCTGGCCCGCCGAGGAGGACCCCAAGAGGCATGGTGAAAGAGGTGCTGCCGGAGACCGTGCCGGCTTGCGGGCAGCTGGGCACGCGCAGGGCATGGTCAGCTTTGAGCGGCCCCCGGCGGGAGGCCGAGGCCCGAGGTGCCTCGCTCCGTTTGGAGCTCCTGCCTCGCTCCAGTTCCACTTTCTTGCTCCTCTCCTCCAGGTTGCCCGGTCGGGGCGGCAAAGGCCGGAGTTTGGAGGCGGTGCTGATGGTGGCGGGGGTGGAGAGCCCATTGGAGAGGGCGGAAGAGGGGCAGCAGGCCCGGTGCTCTTGGCTGGGGGCCCGTGGCCCGTTGAGGAGCTTGGTGGTGGCTTTCGGCTGGGAGGTGATGACGGCTTGTTCTCGAGCCCGGCTCATGCGATGTTCCGAAGCTTGGGGCATCGTGGAGAGAAGGATGTGAAGAGCTCTGAAATGAAAACAATGGAGAGAGGGAAAAGCAACAGGGTAAGCCACGATCCAAAGGATCTCAGCTTCTGGAGAAGTCCCCGATTAGAATTTCAGACAGCTAGCTAGCTTTGAACGCAGAGCCTCAACCGAGATCCAGAAAGCACGTCAGTGTGTGTGTGTGTGTGTGTGTGTGTGAGAGAGAGAGAGAGAGAGAGAGAGAGAGAGAGAGAAATTTCCTTTCCAGCGACACAATACACACCTCTGGCAAGTGGAGAGTCTCTCAACTCTGCTGGCCCCTCGTTCACACCTCACAGAGGTGCCTGACTGTACCGGGCTTCCCCTTGGCTGTGGCCCTGCAAAAGAGAACGGGGGAAGCGGGGTCACGCAGGGCTCTTGGTTCATGGGAGAAATTAAGAGGCGCCCCGACGATGCAGAGATGGTTACAAAAAACAGACGCAGGTTTTAAGCCTGCGGAACGGGGGAGCAGGTTAGGAAACAGCTCAAGTTCAGCTCCACCCTAAGTCGCGGGGTGTTGAGAGAAAGAGAGAGAGAGAGAGAGAGAGAGAGAGAGAGAGAAAGGGAAAGCCCGGGTCTTTGTTTTGCAAATTCCCTTACTAGAGGCTGTATCAACAAAGAAGAATTCCACACAAACTTGCAGAGTTTGTTCCTGACCTAGCCAGCTGGCTGACAAATAACACCCTGCTACCCGTCTTCCAAGGGGAAAAAAAAATAGCTTAAAGGTAGCTTCTCCAGAGCTCTGGCTGCTATAATAACAGTGAAGGATTCTCACAAACACGCTGCCACCAGCAATGACAGGGCAAGAGCCACTTCATCTATAAACACAGAGCAATCCCTTCTAGCACTGATGAGGTTACTGAGTTGGGTGATGAAACATCTGCAAGGAAACTACTAAGCTCAGAGAGCACCAAGGACCCCACAGTCCTCGTTCTCCCTAAAACACGTCCTTTCTGGCACTGGTGATGTTACCTAGCTGGGTTATGAAACGTCTGCAACGTTTGCTTCATCGTCAACACAGAGAAAGCTGCGCATGTAAATGAACTGAAGCAAAAATAAATAAATAAATCCTAACAGTCCTTCCAGAATTATTTTTTTTTAAAACAAAATCAAGCCATCTCATCTGCTGAGCAG
Organism: Vipera ursinii; assembly: GCF_947247035.1. Classification (NCBI taxonomy): domain Eukaryota; kingdom Metazoa; phylum Chordata; class Lepidosauria; order Squamata; family Viperidae; genus Vipera; species Vipera ursinii. Next base: position 3,026,073 of record NC_139528.1, read on the forward strand.
ATTTAATGAGTAAAGCTGTATTATAAAAACGGGAAATTCAAAATTTGAGCTATATCAATCCATGAGTAGAGCTGTAGAAATGGACAGCGACGTGTGCTTCAAGAACAGAGGCGGTTTCTCTCTAAAAAAATCAGCCCGGAAATAAATGCTGTTTTTAGCGTCAGGGCCAATAAACTGTCCTTAGATCTATCCTCCTTAGGATGAGCCTTAAAAAGAGTTAATTTGCAATAGCAACCATAAAGGCGCGCTTGGACAGGAAACCACACAATCAGCAATCAATATTGCGACAAATTATGACAATTAACAGACTTTCTCCCCCCACCTGAAAAATACACCGAACAGAGCCAGGAAGGAAAATGGGATAAGGAGAGGAATCAATTTCCCATCTGAATCCCACTTCCCTAAATAGACTAATCAAAATCTGAATCTAAGTGATCAGATCTAACTGGAAATTCCCTAAATGGACAATGGAGCCGTACCGTAAACAGCTCCAAGGCTGCTTACTAATATTCTTATTAGCAAGCAGATAATCAGCTAAAAATGGGGAATATTGAGTGTAAGAGACTGTTAGCACAGAGATTCTTTTTTTAAAAAACAAAACTTTTGAGTTTACACGCTCTTGCCGAAGTACTAAGTATGGGGAGGACAATGTCTAGTTAGTAATTAACATAGCTGGGAACAATAGGAATTGTAGTTCCTGGCATCTAAAAAGGATCAAATTGAAGGGAGGTTTATTGGTGTCTCTGGGAGGGAGAGGGAGGATGGGAAGGAAAGGAGGGAAGGAAAAATAGAGGGAGGGAGGGAGAGAGAGAGAGGGAAAGAGAAAGGAGGAGGGAAGGAAGGACAGGGAGAGAGAGGAAAGGAAAGAGGAAGGAGAGAGAGAGAAAGAGAGAGAGAGAGAAGAGAGAGACAGAGGGAGAGAGAGAGAGAAGAAAGAGAGAGAGAGAGAAGAAAGAGAGAGAGAGAGAAGAGAGAGAAAGAGGGAGAGAAAGAGAGGGAGAGAGAGAGAGAGAGGGAAAGAGGGAGAAAGAGAGAGAGAGAGAGGGAGAGACAGAGAGACAGAGAGACAGAGAGAGAGAAGAAAGAGAGAGAGAGAGAGAAGAGAAAGAGGGAGAGAAAGAGAGGGAGGGAGAGAGAGAGAGAGAGAGAGGGAAAGAGGGAGAAAGAGAGGGAGAAGAGAGAGAGAGAAAAGAAAGAGAGAGGGAGAGGGAGAGAGAGAGAGAGACAGAGAAGAGAGACAGAGAAGAGAGACAGAGAGAAAGAGGAGAGAGAGAGAGAGGAGAGAGAGGGAGAGAAAGAGGAGAGAGAGAGAGAGGGAGAGGAGAGGGAGAGAAAGAGGGAGAAAGAGAGAGAGAGAGAGAGAGAGAGAAAGGGAGTATATACACACACACATACATATACACTACACACACACACATATATATACACTACACACACACACACACACATATATATATATACACTACACACACACACACTACACACACATATATATATATAAATGGCTGGGGAGGGTCTCGGGGGTCCCCCAGGCTCGGGGGCAGCGCCTCCTGAGGTGGTGGGGACCCCTCCCCATATTCTATCCAGAGCAAGGGGAGGCCACCTGCCCCCCCCCCAAAAAATAGGGGCGCCTACTCCCCCAAGGACCCCTCCCCCGAGGTCGAGACTCACCCACCTCTCCCCCCACCGCCTGCAGGTTACATAATAATGCCCCCCTCGCTCTCCACGCCCTTCCCCCCCCCCGTGTGACACCTATATAATGTATAGGCGGCGCCCTCCCCCCCTCCCGCCCCCCACGGGCCCCTCCGCATCCCCACGGCGCTGGGAAACCTCGGTTACAACGGCGTTCTCGAGACCCCCAGTCGGTGGGCCGCTCGCCCCGGCCCCCTCAGCGGCCCTGACGACCCCTCCGCTATCCCCGCACCCCCCCAAATACAACCCCGAGGCGCGAAGGTGTGCGGGCCTCACCGCCGGCGCGACGCCATGGCAACGACTCCTGCCGCTCCGGCCGCCATCTTTGTTCCTCCTCGCCCTCCCGCGCCGCGTAGCGCGTTGCCCGGAGCACGGCCGGCTTCGCCGAGGGCTTCTGCGCAAGCGCCGACTGGCGTCGGCCGACCACTGAACGCGCCGCCTCAGAGAGACCCGGCGATCGAGCGAGGCGCATGCGCACCTACGTCCTGTTCTCGTTTTCTGGAACGTCCTCCAAGGAGGCGCTTCTCTTGTTTTCCTCCCGGCCGGGCAGAAGCCACGCTCTCGTTGCCACGGCAACGGGGAGCCGCTTTCCAGCAGGGATTTAAAGAGGCCGCAGCATGTTTTTCAAAAGTGGCTGCTTTGCAATGTTAATGTAATGGGATTCCTGGAAAAAAAAGTAATTATATAGGATCCCTTTATTCGTCAATACAAAAATTCCTATTAATAAAAGAGGCTGCATTTTGTTTAAGCAAGGAAACCCATCAGGATGCAAATCAGAAGAGAACGCTTTAATGTACAGTAAATGCTCCGCTTCTCCAACTCGTGGAGACCTGAACTAATCCTAAATGGATTGGCCCCCCACAATGGGATTTTTCCACGTATTTTACCAGGAAACCTTGATAACAATGAAGCTCAGGGTTGAAATGAGGGGCCCTTGGTGCTCTCTCAGCTTGCTTTGTTTTCTTGCAGAGGTTTCATGACCCTAAGTCAGGAGTCTTCAAACTTGGCCCTTTTATGACCGGTGGACTTCAACTCCCAGAATTCCTCAGCCAGGCACGCGTGGAGTTGAAGGGCCAAGTTTGCCCTAACTAACGTCTGCAAGAAACAAGCAAGCTCAAAGACCACCACGGAGACCTCAAACCATGATAAAGCAGGCTTGAAAAGTCAGCACCCTCCTATGCATAGCCCTGTCCTACAAATCCATTGGAAATGTCCATTTTGCTGTCCGAATTCGTGGACACCTAGCCCTAAGTGGATTTGCGCACACACACACAAACCCCGAGATATGCAAATATATGCCAGTTGCCATATGTCGAAATTTTGAATATAGGAACGGTGCAAAGGTCATCAAATGCAAGGAACTTCTCACTTTTTTTAAGGGCTGTTGTAACTTCGATTAACCACCAAGTCAATCGTTATAAACCAAACATTACCTGTACAATTCATTTTTTTAAAAAAACCATCAACACCTTAAAATCCACCAATGAATGTCACGGACAAAATTAAAGCTAGGTTGAGAAACAAGAAGAAAAAAAAATGAAGGTTGCGAATAGACTCCCTCCGAGCACAAGCTAAAGAATTTATTTGCAAATCAGAAATGAGGTTGATGGGTGTTTTGCACAATCCAGCTGTACCAATTTTATAGCATAAATTGGCAGAAAACCTCAGGTCATGTTCTTGAAGAGGTCAATCTGTCTGGTCTTGTTTCAAGTTGTTCGCATTCTATGTTTTCCATAATCTTTTAAACCATTTTTTTAAAAAAAAAGTAGCATGCAAATTGCAAGTAGTCTCCAAAGTTCTGAAAAATTGGCATGCTGGTACTTTTCTTAAATAAATAAACTAGGTCAAATATGTCTCGGCGAACTCCAAGTCATGGTTACGGATCAGAAAGATTATTTTTAATTTGTCGTGCTAGACAGACACAATGCACAGATTGGCTAGCAATCCACAAGAAGAAATTAAGACACAGAAATATATGACAGTCACTATCAAGGATCCGAGTGCCGGAGGGTCCTAGCAGAATTAGTGAGGTGGGGGCTTCATTTGTCTTTGTGTTCGATTAGCCCTTTGGATATCAGATCAGGAATCTCTACGGCTAGCCACGGCCCCAACTGTTAAGGCAAAGGAAATAATAAAGTAAGTTTGTACGACACGCGAGGCTAGACAAAAAAACAGAACTACGTACAAGTTGTCCTTGCCTTACAACCATAAATGAGCCCAACATCGCAGCTTGTAAATCATGACGGTCAATAAACAAGGCATCCCATGACCAGCCTGAGTTTATAACTTCTCCCCCACCCAATAGTCATTAAGGGAGTCTGGTCGGAAGATTGCAGCTGATTTTACAGCCTTTTTTGCCACCGTTAAGTGAATCACTGCAGTTCTTGAGTGAATGACACAGTCATTAAACAAAGCTGGCTCCTTTCACTGACTTTCCTTGTGGGAAGCCAGCTGGGAAGGATGCAAGTCCAGGACGCTGCACCCATTGTAAACACCTGTCAGTTACCAAGCACTCAAATTTTGATCACGTGACAACAGGGGGAGGGAGGTCACTGTAACAGTCGTAACTTGCAAAAATAGGTCGTAAGTCATTTTTCCCAGCATCGTAATTTCAACTAAACAAGGATTATAAAAAAAAATAGCGCTTGCTCACTGAAATCTGTCACTGTGGTATCTGCATCCAACCTAACCCAAATTTTGCTCCTTTTCTTTTGAAGTTCTTCTCCTTCCAGTCAAATGCTCCCCAACGTGTCAGAAACTCACCCCCAAGGCCATGAGGTGGGCTAGTCCAAATTTGGGTACGTTCCGAGCCCACAAGGGCTTGAAATGGTCCGTCAGGCATATCTTGCCTCCCCTGTAAGAAAAAAGTGTGTGTGTCAGATTTTAAGAAAGTGCAATTGACAGATTACAGGAGATATCAAGTACCCTCTAACAAGTATGAATTTTAAGCACAACTGACCTGTACATTTTGGCTGTTTTGCCATCCAGTTCTGGAATAGCAATTTCCGGTGCAGTAGATGGATAAGTAACTGGAATCTGAAAAGGAAGCAGACTAGGAGTGCCAAGCAATTCTTAGGAAAGAAGTCCCATCAGGATGGAGAAGGAGAGACCAGGAATTCAAATTAATTCAGAAAAATAAAAGAGAAAAAAGGAATAAGAAAACATCAAATAATATATTGGGTAAAACTCACATCAAACTCAACAGCAAATTCGTATTTTAAGAGGTTGTGGATGTACCAACACTTCCCAAACCACCTACAGAGAGAAAAACAGAAAGGGAAAAAAGGAATTAAGGTAGTCATCAACTTACAAACGTTGTTTTGATGACCGTTCAAAAGTTACAACGCACTGACAACAGTGACCATTTTTCGCATTTACGACCGTTGCAGCATCCCTGCAGTGATTCACTTTACAATTTGGGTAAGAAAGTAAAATGGGGCAAAACTCACTGAACTGTCTACTTTAGCAACATAAATTTGGGGCTCCATTGGGGTCATAAGTCAAGGACTGCCTGTATACCACCCAAATTTTTCACAGAAAGCAAAGGGAAGTCAGAACCAGCCCACTTGCCCCATCCTGAGCGATGCCAAGCACTGAATCTGGAAGCTTCAACAGATGCAGCGTGCATTCCCTCAATAAATATATCTTTTTTTCCCTTTATCTCCCTTACCTGGTACCTTCCTTGTTGGATTCTAACCTGAACCAGTCATTGTCGGCATTCTTATTGTTCTCCACGTACTACAAGAACAAACAAACAAACAAAAAGACATTTTGCAAAGCAACGAGGGATGCTTCAGGCAGGCATGGTGGTCCTGCCTGAAATTTTGCAAATCCAACTTTTAAGTTTGAGGCTGCTGTCTCCCTTGATCGTCTTCCCCACGACCGTATTGACTCGCCTGACTTGAGGGAAAGGAGCAGAAGCGTTCCTGCGTCCTGGCTTAGTTTGACCCTCTGGAGCCACCGTCGGCAACGCGAACCACTGAAAAAGACACGTAAACCGCCGGAATATAACTTTCCCTGCCTTTAAGTAAATAAAGTACGGACCTTAATGAGCGCTTGGTACTCCTCCTTCAGCCGCTGGATCCACGGCTCTTGATCCCGCGGCCCGGCGTTGGTTTTCAGCAGCGGCAACGCAGCCACTACTCGCCGGGTCGCCTCGTCTGCCATCTTTACTCAGGGAGAAAGAGGAAGGCGGGGCCGGAAGTGGCTTCACTAACGCAAGAGCAAAGCAGCCACAGTCGTCCTCCTGATCGAGGCCGAAGGGCTTCAACCGGAAATGCGTGAGGAAAATAGGGAAAGGAGCCGCCATGATGACTGCTGGCGGAAGTGGTGTCGACCTGCCGGCCCGCGGGCCGTTCGCGTCATCAGGAAACCGCGCCCGCTCCATGGCCGGCAATAGAGAAAAAGATCCGAGACGTCGCGTGAGGTCGCGAGTTTGACAGGTCGTATGTGCGAAACGAATGAATTGCGGGTAGAAGGCAGGTTGGGATGGGAGGGGATGCGAATGACGCATCGTCCTGAGCCTAATCTGGTTGGTTTGTGTGGGCCACATATTGTGTGTATGTGTAATTTATATTATATTATATTATATTATATTATATTATATTATATTATATTATATTATATTATATTATATTATATTATATTATATTATATTATATTATATTATATTATATTATATTATATTATTATATTATATTATATTATTATATTATTATATTTATTATATTATATTATATTATATTATATTATATTATATTATTATTATATTATATTTATTATATTATATTATATTTATTATATTATATTATATTATTATATTTATTATATTATATTATATTTATTATATTATAGATAGATAGATGATAGGTATATGATAGAGAGATGGATGGGATAGATAGATAGATAGATAGATAGATAGATAGATAGATAGATAGATAGATAGATAAACAGACAGACAGACAGACAGACAGACAGACAGACAGATATAGATAGATATATGCAGGTAGTCCTCAACGCATGAGCACAATTCAGCCCAAAATTTCTGTTGCTAAGTGGAACAGTTGTTAAGTGAATTTTGCCCCACATTATGACCTTTCTTGCCACAGTTGTTAAGTGACTCAGTAGAAACACGGTTGTTAAGTGAATCTGCTTCCCCGTTGACTTTGCTTGTCAGAAGGTCCCAAAAGGGGATCACGTGACCTCAGAACACTGCAACTATCGTAAATAGGAGCCACTTGCCAAGCGTTCACCTGTCAAGTGTCTGAATTTTGATCACGTGACCACAGGTATGCTGCAATGGTCATAAATGAAAAATGTTCATATATATGACATGTAGATAGATAGATAGATAGATAGAATATATTTATATTTATTTATTTATTTTAATCCCATTTATATCCCGCCCTTCTCTGAAGACTCAGGGCGGCTTACAATCTAAGAAGCACAAATCAATGTGCTTAGCAGTAGCCTTCATTCTATGTCTATGCCTGCTTATTAGGGCTTTCGACCCCCCCCCCACGGCATTATTACAAAGTCAGCTTAATTGCCCCCAACAATCTGGGTCCTCATTTTAGCTGCCTCGGAAGGATGGAAGGCTGAGTCAACCTTCAGCCTGGTGGGACTCGAACCTGCACTAATTGCAGGCAGCTGGTGTTACTTAAGGAGGCATTAGCCCAGTGCTCCACCAAGGCTCCTTTGTGGGACACAAAGGATATTCTACTTAAACTTATATTTTTATTTGTGTGCATAATGCACTATATTAGAATTGTGTATCACTGAACCATGACCTCTGTAAATATGTTGTTGTTATTAAATATTTATAAATAACTCAAGGTGGTGAACCTACCTAATATTCCTTCCTCCCCCTATTTTCCCTACAACAATCCCTTGAGGTGGGTTTTATCTATGGCATCTATCTGTTCATTCATCCATGCATCCATCGGTAGATCTTTCTCTATCTGTCTGCTTATCTATTTGTTTATGTTATTGTCATCCAACCTTTTCCTTCACCTTGCAAATCAATCTTCAAGTATTTTACCTTCTTGGATGAGTCAGCCATTGGACTTTGGTCCTTCTGTATGCAGATGATCTGCTCTGTTACCTGGAGCTTCTCCTACAGTTCAAAGATTCTAGCCCTTATGGTACTAAATGAGATTTGAGTTCCCGAGAGCCAAAAGCCTGGCAGGGGGTTCCCGAAGCTGATGACTTAAGATGGCTGGGTGAAGCCAGGGCCGGGATTCCAGGAAGTCAGGCGCCCCAAAAAGCAGGAAAACAGACCGGAGGTAGGTGTCCAGAATGCAAAACTGGGACACCACTGGGCATCTTTCCTTAAGACCCCGAGTTTTCAATCAGATTAGACACACAGATAAGGAAAGGAGAAACGATTTGTCTTTATTTATCTGCCAACATTTTCAATTCAGGAAAAAGCGCCAGGATTTTGCTAAATATACACCTTGCGCAGAAGGAAACGGAGAACACAATTTTGAGAGAGTCGACTTCACGCTCCTTCGGCAGGTTGCTGGGCCTGAACAGGGAGTTTGAACAATTGGGCCACATGTTGCTTCATCTGCTCGGTGAAAGGATTAAGGCTGTCTTGAAATTGCTGAAATGCTGTCCTGCAAGGGGGGGGGAAGGAAAAAAGAAAATTAAAAAACAAACAAACAGAAACTTACTCATTTTCTACCCCACAGAAGCACCTCGAAGAGCTTTTAACCCAGGGGCCTTCCGCTCTTAAGGTAGACTGCTGCCAAACGTGGAGGTTCCGCGTTTAATAAAATCAGTTATGCCTGCACCCAAATTCCAGGCATCATCTGAATGCAAGTCGTCGAATTACGACAGTTTCTTTAGTGTTCCTTTGAAGTTACCACAGCAATGGGGGGAAAAAGCGCCTTTTGGCCCTTTTCCCCCCTACTTACGACCATTGGACATAAATTTTGGGCTGAATTGTGGTCGTAAGTCGAGGACTAGAAGGAAGAAGGGACTTGGGGGGGGGGAAACCCCAGCTCTTACTCTACTTGGGTCCTTATGTCTTCTACCGTCGTTTGCCCAAATTTGTCGATGGACGAAGCGAACCCTTCGGTTTGCTGCTGCAGCCTCTGGATTAATTCAGCGAACTGAGCAGTGAAGCGGTTTGAGGCTTCAACTGGAGGTTCTTCCTCCGCTTGACGTTTCACTACACCGCCTGTGTAAAAAAACACACAGGAAACATGGATGAGAATCAAGAGCCCAGGAAGGCTCCCGATGGAACGAAAGATATTATATATATATATATATATATATATATATATATATATATATATATATATATATATATATATATATATATATATATATATATATATATATGTTTAAGTATTTGTCAAGGCTTTTTGAATGGACCTTGCTAATTAACTCTTTCATTCCTGTTTTGGCCCGGCTCAGGGCTTATCCACAGGATATAGTCAACTATGACAGCTCATTATTTGTGCAAATTATTCAAATTGCTAATAAAGAATTTGGGAGGCTAAGATGATCATTTCGAACTTTTTATGTTCTCATCAGTTAGTCATACCCTTTATCTGAGGTTCGAATCTCAGATAAAGGGTATGACTAACTGATGAGAACATAAAAAGTTCGAAATGATCATCTTAGCCTCCCAAATTCTTTATTAGCAATTTGAATAATTTGCATATATATATATATATATATATATATATATATATATATATATATATATATATATATATATATATATATATATATATATATATATATACAGGGCCTATTTTCTCATAGAACGCTCAGAACGGAGTTCCGGCACCTTTTTTGGACAGAACCTTGTAGGGAAGGCAAGGCGGGTTATATGACGTGTGAGTTGCGGCACCTTCTTCTTTTACAAAAAAAGCACTGTATATTTGTGTGTGTATATATAATTTATATAATTTATATAATGATACATTTATATATTTTTATATATATACATATTTGTTTTCTGAGGTTTTCGCGGGTGTTTGTATGTAGATCTTTGGTCATTCGGGTTTTTCCCCACGTAGAATTGAAGGTATAAGAGCAACGTTTCGACGAAATCTCATCCGTCATCCTCAGGCTGGTGGCTTCAGCTTCGTTCTTCTGGGAGAAGTGTGTGGTACTACCACACTACCACACACTACCACACACTTCTCCCAGAAGAACGAAGCTGAAGCCACCAGCCTGAGGATGACGGATGAGATTTCGTCGAAACGTTGCTCTTATACCTTCAATTCTACATGGGAAAAAACCCGAATGACCAAAGATCTACATATATACATATACATATATAGATATAGAGACAGATAGAGATAGATAGGGATGTGGTGGCTCAGTGGGTTAGGACGCTGAGCTTGTCGATCAGAAGGTCGGCAGTTTGGCGGGTCGAATCCCGAGTGCCGCGTAGCAGAGTGAGTGCCTGTTACTCGTCCCAGCTTCTGCCAACCTAGCAGTTCGAAAGCACGTAAAAATGCAAGTAGAAAAATAGGGACCGCTACGGTGGGAAGTTGACAGCGTTCCGTGCGCCTTTGGCGTCTAGTCATGCCGGCCACATGACCACGGAGATGTCCTCGGACAAGCGCTGGCTCTTTGGCTTTGAAACGGAGATGAGCACCGGCCCCTAGAGTCGGAAACGACTAGCACGCATGTGCGGGGGAACCTTTACCTTTACCTTAGATATAGATAGATAGATAGATAGATAGATAGATAGATAGATAGATAGATAATAAAGATATAAATTATGCCAGAAAAGGACAGGGCTGTGTCCCACAAAGGAGAAAAACTAGGATTGATTTTCTTCGGCGGATAATAACCCAGTCTTACAAATGTCGCTTGGTAGATTCTGTCATTTCATATAAAATTGGGGTCCTTCCAAATACTCTATTTTCATTGGTGGAAAGCTGGCCTTTCCAAAACCTTCTAATGGTCAATGTGTCTGTTCAGGCATAATATTTTCTCAGAAATCAATAGCACCAAGTTGGCTGCTTATTAAAAAAATACATCCTCTACTTTTACATACCTTTTACACAGCAAATGCTGATCAGCAGGAGGATCAAGGCAAAAACTTTCATTTTCTCACCTGCTTTGAGTTCAGCCTACTGGAGAGAAAGGGGGACGAAGAAGGGGAAACAGACAGAGAAGGGGGGAAAATATCATTAATTAATCATTCCTTGCCTAGCTCATCCAGCTGTCCTTCTCTTGGAAATTTATGACTCAGCCAGTTGAACTTCTGATTATTATTTTTTAATGCCATCATAGGGACTAGAAACTTTGATACTTGACATGCCAGAAAACTCCTTAACTTCCTTAACCAGGTGAAGTGATCTGACAATGGACAACAGTCCTGGTTTGATTTAGTAACCCAACATCTATGCTTAGACAGAGTCACGCAGAAGAGGGATATGTCGGAAATATAAAATGGTTTTTTCCCCCAAACTAAAAAGATGGTTGCCACGGTTGGTTGCTTGCCTGCCCCATATTTAGCAAAGCCATTTTAAATGCATATATTAAATAATGAGAGACAGACAGACAGACAGACAGACAGACAGGTAAATAGACAGATTAGGAGATAGATAGATAGATAGATAGATAGATAGATAGATAGATAGATAGATAGATAGATAGATAGATAGGTAGGTAGGTAGGTAGGTAGGCAGGCAGGCAGGCAGGCAGGCAGGCAGGCAGGCAGGCAGGCAGGCAGGCAGGCAGATAGATAATAAATAGACAGACAGAAAGATTACTATTATTTGCTTACTTTTCATTTTTTTAAAGAAAAGCCTTTGATCCTTACCTGTGTGAAGAATTTAAAGAGACTATCTGGAGAAGAAATGTGTTTTAAGCAGAGGCTGGGTATTTTATACCTTCTCCTAAGAGCACAACCCTTCGTGCCTGATCTTTTCTGACCATGATTGGCGCTTATGTCCACTTCCACCCCCACCCCACCCCACCCCACCCCCGTCTATACCGGCCAGCCCCATCAATTCTCTTGTGAAGGGGACAATTGCTGCTTGTGTAATTCTTGTGTAAACAGGTGTGTGTGTGTGTGTGTCTGTGTGAAGACTAATCTTTCCCCATAGGCACAGACTTTCGTGATAACGTTCAGTTCTGGCCAGAAGCTTTACAAGAGGGCAAAGCTCAGACTGAAACCCTGAGTCCTTCAGGAGATAGGGCGGGATATAAATCCCATCAATAAATAAATAAATAAATAAATTTTCCTGTTTCTGACTTTGCTGAACGGGTGTCTGCTAAGGGACGTCCCGGCCAGGGGTAGGCAACCTTGGCTGTAAGATGAGGACTCCCTACGTTTGGCTGGAACAGGAGGGAGGGATGGCCATCCTCAAAGACCTGTTTTTGCCAGCTCATACGATTTGGGAGCAGGGAAAGGGCAACCTCGGAGTTATCTCTTATCCACTGGACATTAACCTCCAGCATGGCAAGGTGGGAGAGGAAAAAAGCTAACAGAGCAGAATTATTTTTTTTAAAAAAAAATCCATGATGGACAGAGAAACATCCTGATCCAGCTGGCCCCGAAATCAGAATAGAATAGAAAGAAAATAGAAAATAGAAAATAATAATAGAATAGAATAGAATAGAATAGAATAGAATAGAATAGAATAGAATAGAATAGAATAGAATAGAATAGAATAGAATAGAATAGAATAGAATATTTATTTATTTATTATTGGGACTTATATGCCGCCCTATCTCCCGAAGGACTCAGGGCGGCTAACAACAGTAACAGAATAAATACAGAAGTTAAGATAAAAATTAAAATTAAAGGCCTCTGTACAATAAATAATTAAAATTAAAATACATTAAAAGTTAGAGTTAAAAATTAAAAACATAATTAAAATCCCTGTCAGTCCAGGTCAGCCAGGTGGAAAAGGAGTGTTTTGAGGCCGCAGCGAAAGGACCGGAGATCTTGGGCCATCCGAAGCTCAGGGGGGAGCTGGTTCCACAGGGCTGGCGCTCCCACAGAGAAGGCCCTCCCCCTGGGGGTCGCCAGCCGACATTGTCTAGCCGACGGTACCCTGAGGAGGCCTTCTCTGTGTGAGCGTACTGGGCGATGGGAATTCGTTCCTGGCAGCAGATGGTCCTGCAAGTATCCCGGTCCTAAGCCATGTAGGGCTTTAAACGTAAGTACCAGCACCTTAAATCTCACCCGGAGGGCAACCGGTAACCAATGCAGCTCACGCAGGAGGGGTGTAATATAGAAAATAGAAAATAATAGAAAAGAGAATAGACCACAGAGATGCCCATGAAAAGAAGAATCCTGAATACATCAAAGATCGGATTTAATCCTACACTTCCTTGCATTGTTTTGATCTCTCAACAGTTGTGACAAGGAACTCAAGGCAAGTGACAAATTAACTCCCTGAGTTAAGGAGCAGGTGATTGATTGACCCAGATATCCTGAACAAGCCAGCGTCTCTTCTGCCACCCACCAAAGTCTTCCTTGTAAATACCCAAATGCCTCATCCTTATTCTCACAATCTGTAGGGTAACAAATTTAACTGAAGGGGCAGACAAGAGAGGGAAGACAGGAAAGGAGGGCTTAGTTCCAAGGTTTGTTTTCAAATTCCAAAGATCTGGAAAACTTTGATCCTCATGGGACGGGGTGTGTGTACGTGGCTTGCGGGTGATAAACACAGTGGACAGTCACCCTAATTTTGAAGGCCTTCGCTGAATTTCAAGATCCAGGAATAATCATTAATCATACAAGATTAATCATTAGGGAACACCGTGTTCTCTTCTTGTGGGTTTTAGAATACAAATCAAACAGCTTTTGTTTGGTAATGGCGTCAAATCAAGGTCTTGCAAGGATCCGAGAGAGGGAAGGCTTTAATGGCATTTTCCAAAATTGGGGGGGATTTGACACCTGCAGTACAGGTGATCTCCCTTAGGTGAGATAAGTGGTGTAGAAGATAGAAAGATAGATAGATAGATAGATAGATAGATAGATAGATAGATAGATAGATAGATAGATATAGATAAAGACGGATAGCTAGATGGATGATAGAGGTATTAGAAAGATAGATAGATAGATAGATAGATAGATAGATAGATAGATAGATAGATAGATAGATGGATGGATGTATTGGATAGCTAGGTGGATGATAGAGATATTAGAGGATGGATGGATGGATGATAGAGGTATTAGAGAAGGATGGATGGATGGATGATAGAGGTATTGGATAGCTAGGTGGATGATAGAGATATTAGAGGATGGATGGATGGATGATAGAGGTATTAGAGAAGATGGATGGGTGGGTGGATGGATGATAGAGGTATTCGAGAAGATGGATGGATGGATGGATGGATGGATGGATGATAGAGGTATTGGATAGCTAGGTGGATGATAGAGATATTAGAGGATGGATGGATGGATGGATGGATGGATGATAGAGGTATTAGAGAAGATGGATGGATGATAGAGGTATTAGAGAAGGATGGATGGATGGATGGGTGGATGGATGATAGAGGTATTGGATAGCTAGGTGGATGATAGAGGTATTAGAGAAGATGGATGGATGATAGAGGTATTAGAGAAGATGGATGGATGGATGGATGGATGATAGAGCTATTAGATGGATAGCTATGTGGATGATAGAGGTATTAGAGAAGGATGGGTGGATGATAGAGCTATTAGATGGATAGCTATGTGGATGATAAAGGTATTAGAGAAGCTGGATGGATGGACGGAGGTATTAGAGAAGACAGAAAGATGATACAGGATACAGAGCCAGGGATAGCGGCCTGGCGCTTAATCCGGATTCCTTTTCACACGTTCACAGGTGGAGAAGAGACCCGCCTGGCTAAGCCTCCCCGTCTCTCCCCGCCAGCCGCCTGGACCAACGCGCGGCGCCTTCGGAAAGCCAGCCGAACGTCGGCGGGACATTGCCAGCCAATCCCGGAGCGGCTCGAGAGAGAGAGAGAGAGAGAGAGAGAGAGAGCGGCCGGCTCCGTTGTCGTCCAATCCCAGCCCAGCTCGGCTTCCGCTCCTGCCAGGAGGGGCGGGCTTTGAAGCCTAACGGCGACCAATCGCCTCCTGAAAGAGGGCTGGGGACAACCTGGGGCGGGGAAGATGGCCGCCCCCATCAAGATCAGGGAGGAGGAAGAAGAGGAGGAGGAAGAGCAGAGGGGGTCTTGTCTGACGTCTTTCTGACCTTCCCCATCTCTCCCCTTCCCCCTTTTCCAGCCAATTCCCACGCTCTGGCTTTCTCCTTTGGGAAAAGGGGAGGTCTGTTTTTCCCACCCCCAAGCCCCCCCCCAGCATTATTTCTTGCTGGATCCCTAACCTGCGGGTCCCCCCCCCCCCGCTCTTCTCAAAGCAAGAGCAAGGGTCACCATTTTTTAAATTATTTGTTTTATTTTTCTGCAGAAGGATTTGTTTTTCTTTCCCCCACCCCCACATCCTCCTCCCCATCACACACACACACCACACCACACCTACACACACACACCAGTGAGCCACTAAGGTGCGGTTTTTAATTCTTTTCTTTTAGTCGAGGCTCAAGGTTGCTCAAGCCTGAAGGCGATGGGCCAGAGCCGTGGCTAGGTAGTCTGGCTTAAGGAGGTGAGGGCCTGGGTGGGTGGGTGGGTGGGTGGGGGTCATGGGGAATATATTCACCCCCTTCCCTGCCCCACGGAAAGGGGCTCGCCGGGCCGAAGGACTCTCCAACCCAGGTAGCTTTGATGAACTTCACCGCAAATGCAAAGGTAAACACACTTTTATATATATATATATACACAAATTTACACAAATACGAGCTGCCACTGCTGTGGCTACTGCCTGTAGATGGCCTTGGGCTAGGCTGAAACAGGAAATAAGATTTGTCCCCCGTGTCTGGGACTAAGCAAGTGTATTCTTTGGTCATTCGGGTTTTTTCCCACGTAGAATTGGAGGTGTGTGTATATATATCTATCTATATCTATATATCTATCTATATCTATATCTATCTATCTATCTATCTATCTATCTATCTATCGTCCAACCCCCTAAGAGAGGACTATTTATAGAGGACTAATAGGGGCAGTCCTCAACGTACAACAATTCGTTTAGTGACCATTTGAAGTTTGGCACTGAAAATAGTAACTTCTGACCATTTTTCACACGACCGTTCCATTTAATGACTAACGGTCACTAAACGAGCTGTTGTCAGTATCGTTTTAACGACCTTGCTGGGGGTTTATCTGGAGTGTTACAAAACGTGTTTTACTTTTATTATCCCGGGTTTAGGGGTTGTTTCTGTAAATGGCCAGTGTGTCGAATTTCCCTTCCGTCTCTCCCTGTTCATATTTAGGGTTGCCAGTGCTTCTTTTTATTCCGTCGTTTTTATCCTGTCGTAAGTCGAGTGCGAGATGGGTGGCCTTTCGTAAATAAAAAAAAATAAACTTAAAGGTGGCTTCAAACTCTCTTTCCCCCCCCCCGCTTCCGTTTCAGATGTTTTCCCTCAACAAATGGAAGGCGTCAAGCTGATAATTAATAAATCTCTGAGCAGCCATTTTCAGGTGGGTGTCCTTGAGTCTGTAGTTAGGGGGGCGGGGGGTGTCTCTGTAACACGTTTCAGACCCTCGGCAAGTCTCGTACTTACAATGGTTGCAGTGTCCCCGGATCACGCGATTCCCCCTTTTGCGGATTGGTTTCACAACCGTGTCACTAACTGAACAACGGCAGGGATTCCCTTAAGGACTGCGGCAAAATGGGGCAAAACTCACATTAACAAATGTCTCGCTTAGTGACAGAAATGTTGGACTTGACAGTGGTCGTAAGTTGAGGACTGTCTGATTTTAAAGCTGCTGTGGGTGGCTTCCCTGCAGGTATCCCACACCATTCACCTGAGCACGATTGGCCACTCAGGTTACCATCTGAATACGACCTACGTGGGCGATCAGCAGCTTGGTCCCACCGAGGTGAGTGAAAGTAGATTTCTGGGCAGGATGGGATTCAAAATTGTCTTTTTGATTCTAATTTCCAGGTTACGACAAGTGGGTGGGTTTCGAGTCCCTCAAAGTTTGGCTTGTGAAATCAGATTAGTTAACTAGCCTTAGGAATGAGAGGCAGCTGGGTGACCCTTTAGGCCAATCACTAGGAGACAGTGAGTTCTAGTCCTGCCTTAGGCAAGCGAGCCGGCTGGGTGACTTTGGGCCAATCACCACGGGACGGCAAGTTCTAGTCCTGCCTTAGGTATGAAAGCCAACTTGGTGACTTTGGTCCAATCACCAGGAGACGGTGAGTTCTAGTTCTGCCTTAGGTACCAAAGTAGGCTGGGTAACTTTGGGGCCAATCACCAGGAGATGGGGAGTTCTAGTTCTGCCTTAGGTACAAAAGTAGGCTGGATAACTTTGGGCCAATCACCAGGAGACGGTGAGTTCTAGTTCTGCCTCAGACATGAGAGCGGCTGGGTGACTTTGGGCCAATCACCAGGGGACGGCAAGTTCTAGTCCTGCCTTAGGTATGAAAGCCAACTGGGTGACTTTGGTCCAATCACCAGGAGACGGTGAGTTCTAGTTCTGCCTTAGGTACCAATGTAGGCTGGGTAACTTTGGGCCAATCACCAGGGGATGGTGAGTTCTGGTCCTGCCTTAGACAAGAGAGCCCACTGGGTGATTTTGAGCCAGTCCCTTCCTCTAATCCCAACCCACCTTGCAGGGTTGTCGTTGTGTGTGTGTGTGTGTGGGGAAATAGGAAACAGGAAGGAGTATCAGTTACGTCCCCACCTTGAGTCATTTATTTAAAAAACCCCAAACAATTCATTTTAAAATGTATAACATTTAACCATTTAAAAAAAAAGAGTTAAATTCAATTAAAGTTCAGTCTTTTGGGAAAAAGGCTTCATTTGGGCACCTTCAAAGCAGACCAACCTCAGCCCATTTTCCTAGGATGGGAAATTGTTTTTTTTTTTCCTTTTCACAGAAGTCAACAAATACAGTTCGTGGAACGATTAATAATTGAAAAGTTTCTTGGGACACCAGTTGAAATTTGGACCAAAATTATTAAGTTTGAAAGAGAGTTTTTTTTCCCCAGCTTTTTTTTTTTAAAAAAATTCATCCAGTCCTTTTTTCCATGGTTGTTTTCTAGACTTTTCCCACCCTTGTTGGTGATATTAGCAACGTCGGGAGCCTCAGTGCCCAAATTCTCCATCTCATAACAGAGCGGATACGGACCAAAGCAATTTTCCAGGTACTGCATTTCTCCCTCCTTGTCTGTCTGTGAATTCAAACCAGGATTTTGATGTCCTCCAATTAGCCCTAAACAGCCCTATGCTGTTTCTTTGCCTCCCTCGCAGGACTGTTGTAAAGATGACGGAGCATTTTAATACCCAAAGCTGCAATTTGCAGCCTGAAACAAATGGCAGGTTGTTTTTTTTTTTAAAAGGCTCTTTGACTTGGGAGGCCGGTGTGCGATGTAGTTGGTTCACATGGTGTGGTAGGATGGAGGGTTTGTTGTCACTGTGTGTTGGGGGGGAGAGAGCACGGGGGGGGGGGAGGCTCTGCTAATCTCAGTGTACACATGTTGTACTTTGACAATAAAGGTTTATTATTGTTTAAAGCAAATAGAGACACAGATTGGAAGTAAATGTAAAACACACACACACGACTTTTAATTAACTTTTCCTGTCGAATTTAAACTGTCATCGCCTCCTTTTAATATTTTTTTTTTAAATTTTATATTCTTTTTTTTATGATTTTAAGATTTGCGTGGGTACACCGCCCCAAATCCCGCTGTGAGGGAGATGGCGGGTGTTCTAAGTGTGATTGACAAAGAAAAATAAATGATTCATGATTATGAAATAAAGAGAGAGAGAGAGAGAGAGAGAGAGAGAGAGATGATTTGGGATAATGACTTTTGAATGGCCCAGGCTGAGCTTTTGAGATGTGGGTTAGGATTTCTTTGTTAAAAAGGGAATTGCTGACTGATTGAACCTGTTCCAGACTCAACAGGCCAAATTCACAACGTGGCAATTTGATGCGGAATATCGTGGGGATGACTACACCGCCACCCTGACTCTGGGGAACCCCGATTTGATCAGCGAATCGGGTGAGTGTGCCGTTCAGATAATCTTTGGCAGGTATTGACATCTCTTCCTTCTTCATCCCTTTACTTCCTTTCCTTTCCTTTCCTTTCCTTTCCTTTCCTTTCCTTTCCTTTCCTTTCCTTTCTTTCCCTTCCCTTCCTTTCCCTTCCCTTCCTTTCTCCCTTCCCTTCTCGTCTTTCATTTTCCTTTCCCCCTTTATTTTCCTTTCCTTTGTTCCTTCCCTTCTTTTATCTTCCCTTCCCTTTCCTTCTTTACTCCCTCCCTCCCTCCCTCCTCTCTTTCTTTCCTTCCCTCTCTCTCTCTCTTTCTCTCTCCCCTTCTTTTTCAATCTTCCTTCCTTTCTCTCCCTCTTTCCCTCTCTTTGTTTTGTCTCTTTCTTTCTCAATCTTCCTTCCTTTCTCTCTTTGTCTCCCTCCCTCCTTACCTCTCTTTCTCTTTGTCTCTCTTTCTCAGCCTTCCTTCCTTCCTTCCTTCCTTCCTTCCTTCCTTCCTTCCTTCCTTCCTTCCTTCCGACTGACTTTCAGAAACATTGTGGTAAACTATACAACCGAATGGCTGCTTGTGCACTTGCAACCTGGGAATGGCTAATGCAGGGGTCACTTTTTAAGTGGTGGGGCCAAAGGGCCGCCCCTGCCACTGCTAACCGATCCTTGACCATCTTTTATTCCACACAGTCATTGTTGTTGCGCACTTCCTCCAGAGCATGACGTCACGGTTGGTCCTAGGGGGTGAATTAGTGTATCACCGACGTGCCGGAGAAGAAGGAACCATCGTCACTCTGGCTGGCAAGTACACCGGTGAGTTCCTTGGAGGGAGAATCAGATTATCCCCAATTCTCCAGATGCTGTCAGAGCAAGAATTCCTGGATCTTAAAAGGTAAAGTAAAAGTAAAGGTTCTCCCGCACGTGCGTGCTAGTCGTTTCCGACTCTAGGGGCCGGTGCTCATCTCCGTTTCAAAGCCGAAGAGCCAGCGCTTGTCCGAGGACGTCTCCGTGGTCATGTGGCCGGCATGACTAGACGCCAAAGGCGCATGGAACGCTGTTACCTTCCCACCGTAGTGGTCCCTATTTTTCTACTTGCATTTTCACGTGCCTTCGAACTGCTAGGTTGGCAGAAGCTGGGACGAGTAACAGGCGCTCACTCTGTTACGTGGCACTTGGGATTCGACCCGCCAAACTGCCGACCTTCGGATCGACAAGCTCAGCGTCCTAACCCACTGAGCCACCGCGTCCCTTTTTGTTTTCTTCTACCTTTGTCCAAAGACAGTTCTAGAAAGAACAATACATAATTTTTCAGGGGAAGGATGAGCGGAGAAGCCAGGGAAAAACAGGGAAAAAAATAGTGGAAAGAAGGGAAGGGAAGGGAAAAAAACAGAGAAAGGAAAGGAAAAGAAAGACAGGAGGGAGGAAGGAAGGAAAATGAAAGAAAGTGAAAAGGGAGAAGGAAAAAAGGAAGGAAGGGAGGAAAGGAAGGAAGGGAAATGAAAGGAAGTGAAAAGGGAGAAGGAAAAAAGGAAGGGAAGGAAGGAAGGAAGGAAGGAAGGAAGGAAGGAAGGAAGGAAGGAAGGAAGGAAAATGAAGTGAAAAGGGAGGAGAAGGAAAAAAGGAAGGAAGGAAGGAAGGGAAATGGAAGTGAAAAGGGAGAAGGAAAAAAGGAAGGGAGGAAGGAAGGAAGGGAAATGAAAGGAAGTGAAAAGGGAGAAGGAAAAAAGGAAGGAAGGAAGGAAGGGAAATGAAAGGAAGTGAAAAGGGAGAAGGAAAAAAGGAAGGGAAGGAAGGAAGGAAGGAAGGAAGGAAGGAAGGAAAATGAAGTGAAAAGGGAGGAGAAGGAAAAAAGGAAGGAAGGAAGGAAGGGAAATGGAAGTGAAAAGGGAGAAGGAAAAAAGGAAGGGAGGAAGGAAGGAAGGGAAATGAAAGGAAGTGAAAAGGGAGAAGGAAAAAAGGAAGGAAGGAAGGAAGGAAGGGAAATGAAAGGAAGTGAAAAGGGAGAAGGAAAAAAGGAAGGAAGGAAGGAAGGAAGGGAAATGAAAGGAAGTGAAAAGGGAGAAGGAAAAAAGGAAGGGAGGAAAGGAAGGAAGGAAGGAAGGAAGGAAAATAAAGAAGTGAAAAGGGAGGAGAAGGAAAAAAGGAAGGAAGGAAGGGAAATGAAAGGAAGTGAAAAGGGAGAAGGAAAAAAGGAAGGGAGGAAGGAAGGAAGGAAAATAAAGAAGTGAAAAGGGAGGAGAAGGAAAAAAGGAAGGAAGGAAGGAAGGGAAATGAAAGGAAGTGAAAAGGGAGAAGGAAAAAAGGAAGGGAAGGAAGGAAGGAAAATAAAGAAGTGAAAAGGGAGGAGAAGGAAAAAAGGAAGGAAGGAAGGAAGGGAAATGAAAGGAAGTGAAAAGGGAGGGGGAGGGAAAGTAAAAGAAGACAGACAAAGGAGGAAGGGAGGGGAAGGGAAGGGAAAGTAAAAGAAAAGATGAGGGAGGGAGGAAAGAAGGAAGAAAGGGAAGGAAGAAAAAAGGAAAGGAAGGAAGGGAGGAAAGAGAGAGGAAAAGAAAAGAGAGAACTTGTGACTCTCTCAGGCTGAAACAGCAGCGTAATCCAAAATCAAATATCGAAGTTCAGCGGAAGACTCCAGCTGGATTTCCGATGGATCAGCAGTAGCTCCGTTCTTCCCGGGTCGATCCTCGGGGGCCCCGTTGGGAATGGCTGGCGGAGACGTGGGAATTAGCAGAGAGGCCCAAATTGTCTCGGTGGGTTGGATTAAAATGCCTCTCTGGCTGGCTGGCTGGCTGGAAATCCTGTCTGGAATCTCGGTGGTGGTGGTGGGGGAATCTGCTCAGTCAGGCCGGAGTCGGCGAAAAACGGTTTACTAAGGAGAGGAGTTCTACTCTTGCTTCGTGCTCCAAATAAATAACAAATAAAGTACGCTTATTTGTACTTTTGTTTTTGCCTTGTTTTAGCTCTGAAATGGCTAGCCACCCTAAATTTGGGGTTTGGTGGGGCTCACGCTAGTTACTACCACCGGGCTAACGACCAGGTGAGTTTAACCGTCTTCCTTCGCCTCCATCTTCTCGTTCTTCGTTTCCTCCTCGTTTCCTCCTCTTTTCATCCTTCTCTTTCTCCTCCCCATCTTCACCTTTTCTTCCTGTCTTCTCCTCGTTCTCCTGCTTGTCTTCGTCTCTTTCTCGTCTTTTCTCCTTCTAATTTTCATCTTTCTTTTCCTTCTCCTCCTCCTCTCCATTTTCTCCGGCTAGTTTTCATTCACCTCTTTCTTTTGTTTCTTCTTTTCTTTTTCCTCCTCCTCCTCCTCCCAATCCTCCTCTCTTCTTCTCTTTCTCCTTCTAATATTCCTCTCGTTCTGCCTTTCATTTTTTTCTTCTCCTCTCCCTCTATCTTTCTTCTCCTCCTTTCTCCTTTTATTCTTCCCCCTTCCGGTCTTTCTTCTCCACCTTCTCTTTCTCCGTCGCCTCCTCCTCTCCCTTCATCTCTCCTTCACTTCTTCCTCCCTCGTCTCTCCTTCCTCCTCCGTAGTTTTCTCCTTTTTCTCCACCTTCACCTTCTTCCCTTCCTTCACTTTTCCCGGGTCCCAATAGCCTTTCAGTTCGGCTTTGATTTTTATTTTATTTTTTCCTTTCCTTGGCAGATTCAGCTGGGAGTGGAATTTGAGGCCAACACTCGGCTTCAGGACACAAGCTTTGCCTTTGGCTATCAGCTCACCCTGCCCGAAGCCAACATGGCCTTCAAGGGTGAGTGAAATTAAACTCTCCAACTGCCCTTCACCATTTAAGGGACAAGAATTCTTTTTCATTTTGCTTGCCAAAAGTCTTCTTGTCCAAGGGAGGACTAGAACTCCCAATTTACTAATGATTGGCCCAAAGTCAAATCAGTCGGCTTTCATGTCTCAGATGGGACTAGAACTCCCCGTCTCCTGGCAGTTGGTCCTAAGTCACCCAGCCGTCTTTCCTGTCTCAGGTGGGACTAGAACTCCCCGTCTCCTGGCGGTTGGCCCTAAGTCACCCAGCCGTCTTTCCTGTCTCAGGTGGGACTAGAACTCCCCGTCTCCTGGCGGTTGGCCCTAAGTCACCCAGCCGTCTTTCCTGTCTCAGGTGGGACTAGAACTCCCCGTCTCCTGGCGGTTGGCCCTAAGTCAGCCATTTGGCTTTCATGCCTAAGGCAGGACTAGAAGTCCCAGTCTCCTGGCGATTGGCCCAAAGTCACCCAGGGAGCTTTCATGCCTAAGGCGGGACTAGAACTCGCCGTCTCCTGGTTTCTAACCCGGGGCCTTAACCACTAGACCCGACTGCTACTAATGGCTCTTTCCTCTTCTTCCTTCAGGCCTTCTGGACAGTAACTGGCGCGTGGGCGCAGTTCTGGAGAAGAAAATCCCCCCCTTGCCCGTGACCGTAGCGCTGGGCGCCTTCCTCAACCATTGGAAACACCGGTTCCATTGTGGGTTCAGCATCATCGTGGGTTGAGGGCCTGCACGCCAGCCTGGCTCTGTTACAAAGGAGAGGCAGTTGGGGTTGAAAAGTGGCGGGATCGCTTGCTTAGAGTGTTGCACCCCTGGATGATGGGCGCGAGGGTACTGGTGCCCGTGCAGGGCAAGAGCGTTCTCCCGCAGGCGCGTGCGTGGCTGGTGCCATGACCACCTCCACGGGTCCGTGCGCAATTCCTGCCCGGAAGGAAACAACACCCTGGCGCGAAGGTGCCCGATCTCTTAACCCGGAAGTCCGATTTCGGTTGGCTTAGGGCAAAGTTAAAACCGGGCACAGGATTTTGGGCTGGGTGGTTGCAAAGCTTTCTTCTTTAGAGAGTTCTAATCACCGGATTCCCCAGCAAGGTATCGGCGCCATTTTGTGTGGGTGACGTGGGGGTCCTGAAATTCGGAAGACACCCCCCTCCCCCCCCCAACTCAGCTGCTGTGTCTTGGGAGCGTCTGTGCTCTCCGGCTTCTTCAGGGCAGGGACCAAAAAGCTGAATTACTACTTCTGTGCAATGGTGAGTCTAAATACGATTAAAATAATGATGAGGCTGGGCTTTCTAAGCCCTCAAAAAAAAAACAGCCCCGGTCTGGTTCTTTAGCTCCTTTGTCTGATATTTCATAGAGGGGAAATCGCGCGCCTTTTTAAATCAAACTTTACGGATAGTCCTCTAATTATGCCATTTTTGAGTGTGGAAAACGATAGATGCTAAGAACGGATGACAATAGGTAAAAAGCAGAAGAGATAAATAGATTCGATAGATTAAAAAGAAAAGGCGATAGATAAACTCAGGGAAAGATAGCGGATCAAAATGAAGAGAGACAAAAGCAATGTAAAGAAAAATGAAGGGTTGAAAAAAGACAAGGCGATAAATAAAAACCGAATAGATAAAATGGGTAAAAATGTATGAAAAGAACGATGACAGAGGAAAAAAAAGAGAGAGATGAAAATAAAACGCAGGATCGATGAAGATGGTAGAAAAGGAATCTAAAAGTAAAGCAAAACAGCTACATAGATAAAAATTGATGAAAATAAAAAAATAAAGCAGATAAACTCAAAAAGAAAGATGGTGAAGAAGAGATGAAAGGTAAAAATGAAAGGATAGATTGAAATAGACGAAAATGGTAGAAAAGAGGTTCGCTAAAAATAGATAAACAGCTAAAATGATAAAAGAAATACATAAAAATAAAACGGGTGAAATAGATGAAAGATTAGATAAAAATAAGTTAAACAGAACAGGTGAACAGAAAGATGATGGATAAAATATTGCTTGATAAAGCTGCAGCGAAAGCTTTTGAGCGAACCCACAAAAGAAGGGATAATGTGGAAAAATAAACCGTGTTTTTATTTAATTAATGCTACCATTAAAGTGCTACTGAGAGAGCAGGGGGGAAAGGTCTGTTTCCTGGTTGCGCTATAAACTAGCAAAATAGCATTTCAAAAAGCCCAGATGTGGTGCAGAAAAACATCTGCCAGCCGGAATTCAGTCCAAGATGCCCTGTAAGTCCTTGACTTACGTCCACAATGAAGCCCAAACTACATTGCTAAGTGAGACATTTGTTAAGGGAGCTTTGTCCCATTTTACAACAGTCTTTTGCCACAGTTGTTAAATGAATCACAAATATGTGTGTGTGTGTGTGTGTGTGTTTTCGTAGATTTTCAAAGGTACAGGTATGTAGGTCTTGGCGTATTCGGGGCTAGAACTGAGCAAAGATTTTGGGGTGGGGTGTTTTTTTTTTTTTTTTTTTTGTTTGGCTGTACAAGTAGTCCTCTACTTGCGAACAACAATTGAGTCCATCGTTTCTGTGGCTAGTCCTTAAGTGCAACTTGTCCCGTTTTACGACCTTTCTCACCACAGTCGTTAAGCGCATCGCTGCAGCTGTCGAATTAGTGACCCGGTCGCTCAGCAACCTGCCTTCCCTTCTTTTGCTGCGGATGTTAAGCGAATCACGAGGTCATTAAACAGATCCGACTTCCTCCCATCGACTTTTCTTTGTCAGCCGCTTTCAGTGATAATAAGAGTTGGAAGGGGCCTTGGAGGTCATCTAGTCCAGCCCCCTGCTCAGGCAGGAAACCCGATACCATTTCAGGCGGGGGGCTGTCCAGTCTCTTCTTAAAGTCAATGGGGAAAGGCAGATTACCTTAACGACCGTAGCAAAAACGGGGGGAAATTCACTTGGCTGGCCAGAGGGTTGCCAAAGGGGGTCCCGCGATACGGCAACAGTCATAAATATGAGGAGGTTGAATTTTGATTGCCTGTCCCTGGGGATGCCACGAGGGTGAGAAACGGTCCCCATTTTTTTTCCAGCGCCGGCATCACTTTGAAGCGGTCGCTAAACGAACGGTCCGTCATTCGAGGACCGCCCGACTCGGCCTTCTAGGATTTTGCCAAGCAGAGATTCTCCCAATCCAGGTTTTGGTGTTTTTGTTTTTTTTTTTAGCTGATAATTTCGGACAGTAGAGGGGTCATGGAGGAGATATTCTGGCTGTCGTCGATATGAAGGATTTGACGGGTGTTTTCCACTTTAAGCGTCCGGAGTTCGGTCAGCAGCAGCAGAAGTTTGGCATAGAGAAACCTCAAGGGAAAAAAAAAAAGATTTTTAAAAAGACCATCCGCTCAATTTGTTCGGTCTGTTTTCCTCCTTCCTCATCTTTCCTTCCTAGTTCCTAATTCACTTAACGACCGTCCGGGCTTGGAAAATATTGGCTTAGGCCAGGGGTAGGCAACCTTGGCTCTTTTATGACTCGTGGACTTCAACTCCCAGAATTCCTGAGCCAGCCAGGCTGAGGGAAAAGGGAGAGGTTTCCAAGCTGAGCCATGCTGGCTGAGGAATTGTGGGAGTTGAAGTCTGCAAGTCATGAAGGGGCCAAAGTTCCCCCATGCTGGCTCAGGAATTCTGGGAGTTGAAGTCCACGAGTCGTAAAAGCGCCAAGGTTGCCTACCCCTGGCCTAGGCCAATATTTTCCAAGCCCGGATGGTCGTTAAGTGAATTTTGCCCCATTTTGGCCACCTTTTCCACCACGGTTGTTAAGGGAATCACTGCCACAGCCGCTAAGCAAATCTGCCTTTCCCCATGGATTGAAACCCGTTGACAAATTCGATGGGGAAAGGGGGGGGAGCTGGATTCGTTTAACGACCTGGTGATTCACTCCAAAACGGCAGCGATTCGCTGAACATCCATAGCAGAAGAAGCCCCAAAAGCAAAATCCGGCGTGACTCGCTTATCAACTGCCAGAAATTCCGCTCTCCACTGTGGTCGTAAAGCGAGGACTCCCTATAATTCAGGCCTCCCTTTTGAAATAATTCACGCAGAGCCATTTTCCGTTTGGAGGGTGCAGAAAGCTAATTAGAAGAAGGAGGAGGAGGAGGAAGAGGAAGAAGAAGAAGAAGAAAGCAGTTTGAGCTGGCTTTGAATATTTGCATACCTGGCAGAGAAGAGAAAAGAAGATGGGAAAAGCTGAATTTTCAGCAGTTTTGAAGCCGGCTGGGAAATCAAAGCCAGACTCACTTTAACAACTGTGGGGCTAATTTAACAACTCTCTCCCACCTTACCTGCCTTCAGGCCAGGGATGCCAGCGGTCGATGTATTTCTTTAAGGTCAGGGCGATCTTCTCCTGGGTCCGGTCGATCTCCTCCCGTTGGGTCACCTCTATGTGATCTACAAAGGGAGAAAGTTGTGGGTGAGGAAGAGGAGGAGGAGGCGGAGGAAGGCTGGGGTGCTCCCCGATGAATCGAAACGGGACAGAGGAAAAGGAAAGGGGCGGCTGGAGCCACCCTAGCTAGGCACGTTGGGGATTCAGGTTCAGAATGCGAAGCTTTGGAAGGGGCTCTTAAGAGGTCATTTAGTCCAACTCCTTGGCTCGGGCAGGATACAGTGTATTGGAAACAGAAAAATAGCGGGGTATGACCTTAGAGGTCCTTTAGTCCAAACACACACACACACACAGAGAGAGATGGCTGGAATTCAGTGCATAGGATCCTAGAACGAATAGGCGGGAAGTGACCTTAGAGGTCATCTAGTCCAACCCCGTGACCAGGGCAGGAAATCATGGTATGGCAGTCCTAGAACAGGAAAGGACCTCCGAGGCCATCTAATCCAAAACCCCTGGCCACAGCAGGGATCTATAGAATCCTAGAACAGAAAGGCCAGGAGGGACCCTAGAGGTCATCTAACCCAACCCCCCCCCCTAGCCAGGGCAGGAATCCAGTACATAGAATCCTAGAATAGAAAAGCTGGAAATTACCTTAGAGGTCATTCTGGTCCAACCCACCCACCCCCGACTAGGGCAGGAATTCAATGGATAGGATCCTAGTACACGATCCTGGAAATGACTCTAAAAAAGGTCAAGGTTCCCCCGCGTGTTAGTCGTTTCCGACTCTAGGGGCCGGTGCTCATCTCCGTTTCAAAGCCGAAGAGCCAGTGCTTGTCCGAGGACGTCTCCGTGGTCATGTGGCCGGCATGACTAGACGCCAAAGGCGCACGGAACGCCGTTCCCTTCCCACCGGAGCGGTCCCTATTTTTCTACTTGCATTTTTACGTGCTTTCGAACTGCTAGGTTGGCAGAAGCTGGGACGAGTAACAGGCGCTCACTCTGCTACGCGGCACTCGGGATTCGACCTGCCAAACTGCCGACCATCTGATCGACAAGCTCAGCGTTCCTAACCCACTGAGCCACCGCGTCCCTGGAAATGACTCTAGAGGTCATCTAGTCCAACCCCCTCATCCAGGGCAGGAATCCTTGTCTTCCGTGTGTGTGTGTGTGTGTGTGTGTGTGTGTGTGTGTGTGTGTGTATATAGAGCCTGCCCCCCTCGCAAATGGGGGTCTTACCTGGGTAGAACAACACCAGGGCTTGCAGCAAGACGTACTCGGCTTGGTGCAGCCTCAGTCTCCGCAAATTGTTGTGGAATTTAAGCAGCTGCTCTAAATAAACCTGCTGAAGTCCAACTTGGGGGGGGGGGGAGGAAAAAAAAAAGGGGGGGGGAATCAGAGAGGTGTCACATTCTTAAAGCCAACCTGGTTTTTTCTATCCCGACTTGGATAAAATATACCTCGTTTGGCCATGGGAGGGTGCTTTCACACAACCCAGGCAGTGTTAAAAAGAGTCCAGAGGCCATGCCAATTGGACGCCCTTGTGAACCGCCCTCCCTTCAGTAATCTCTGTTCCATGCTTGGCTTCGTGGCTGTTTAATCTCTTCCCCGAGATTAATTACAGTTTGTTCAATCTGGGATGGAGGGGGGAAAAAAACAAAAACAACCCACCGTCCAGATGTCCAGGATCGTTTATCTGGGGTCTTAATTAGTCAAATGCTTTTAATATTAAATCCCCCACGGGGGGGGGGTTCTCAAGGACGAGGGGAGAGGATCGGAGGTGGCTGTGTGAAACGGATGTAGTTGGGGCACCCCTGTAGCCTTCCAGCGATGGTCGAACTACAGTTCCCAGCAGCCTCCTTGGTAGCAAAGGCTCTTGGGAGTTGTAGTTCAATCGGTCCCCCTATCAATGCACAGCACGGCGGGAGCTTGAAAACAAATTCCACCCCTTTTTACAGGTTGCCCTCGACTTACAACGGTTCGTTTAGCGACCGCTGAAAGTTACAACAGCACTGAAAAGATGGACTCGTGACTGTTTTCACGCCTAACGACCACTGCTGCAAATGTGATCAAAATTCAGACACTTGGCAACCCAGTCAGATTTATGACGGTTGCAGAGCTCACTTAACCAATGTCTCACTGAGCCACATAAATTCCAGACTCAAGGGCGGTCATAACTTGAGGACGACCTGGAGTGCTTTGGGCGGAACCTGCCTGCCAATTAACTATTTCAGCTTCTAAAATGTCCTTTTCTTGGCCAGTTTTTCTAGCGATGGAAACCTAGAAGGAGCTACAGTTCATAGGGATTGTCTTTGACTTATGGCCACAACTGGAAAGGGAATTCCCCTTGCTAAGCCCCTTGGTTATTAAGCGAGTCGCGCCTGATCTTACGACAGCCACGGCTGTTCAGCGAATCGCTTTGGTTGTTAAGGGAACCACACGGTCGTTAAGCGAATCTCATTGACTTTGCTTGTCGGAAACTGGCTGGGAAGGCCCCAAAGGGCGATCCTCTGATCCCAGGACACCGCCACCCTCGGAAATACATAAAAACCAGAAGTTTCATCATATTACAATCCTTTGTCACTCCAAGAACTGGCCCCAAGTCATGTTTTTCAGTGACGGTTGTAACTTGGAACAGTCACTAAGCGGTCCGTCCTAAGCCGAGGACCACCTCTCAAGCTTTTCCTCCCTCCCTCTGTGTTTGATAGCGCAAATTCGCCCATGAGATCCTCTCCGACCGGTTTGAGCGAACTCAAAGCAGGCTTCTCAATTTAATTAATTGAGAATTAATTTCTCAACGGCCCGATGCAGCGTTCAGCTTCCATCCTCGGCATGGGGGCAGAGGGGCCCTCCTAGCCTAGCCACCAATCATAGTTAGCTTGTTTTGCAGCTCAAAGGCTAGTTTGTGAACCACAAGCTAGCCAAGCCTCTTTTAATCACGGCGCCGGTCAGAGCGAGCCACATTTTATACTGCAGCGCATAAATTAATCATTGCTCTGTTTTCGTCTGCAATCTGCACATTGCTTAATATACTGTGGCAAAGATCAGAGAGCTTTAAATAGGGAACGTAGTTCTGCATCACAGACACACACACACCACAAATTTAGAGATTAAACGTGGTGGTATAGAACCGAGCGGGTGGTGGCAGCCCAGATAATCACAATATTTATAATCTAGGAGCGTTGATGTGTGTTTGGCTTGGGATGATGGCTCGGGCCTTCGATCCGAGGACTGAAAAAACGGATCGATACGGTTTTATGCAAGCGAGTTTCCTGGAGGGTTTAAAAAGGGGAGCGAATATTTTCTCGCAGATAATGAAATATGCATTTGGGCTTGGCTGTTCGGTTCGTCTTTCCCGTCAACTGCTTGCCGGGTCCGTTCTCTTTCACGGAAAAAGAAATTAAAAATAGTTTTGTGAGCCCTATGTTATTGCACAGGGCGTTTCTCAGCCTCTGCAACTTTAAAAGGGGTGGACTTCAGCTCCCAGAATACCCCATCTAGCCTGCTTTAAAATGGATGGACTTCGACTCCCAGAATTCCCCAGCCAGCATTCTTTAAGATGGGTGGATTTAGACTCCCAGAATTCCCCAGCCAGCATACTTTAAAATGGATGGACTTCAACTCCCAGAATTCCCCAGCCAGCATGCTTTAAAATGGATGGACTTCAACTCCCAGAATTCCCCAGCCAGCATGCTTTAAAATGGATGGACTTCAACTCCCAGAATTCCCCAGCCAGCATGCTTTAACATGGGTGGAGTTCAACTCCCAGAATTCCCTAGCATTCTGACATAAGGCGGACATAGAGGCAGCTCAGGACAGCTCCTCCCTGCACATGGAAGTGTCTGGTGCGATACACCAAGGCTGTGAATTCACAAGAGGCACACAGTGAGTTCTCTTCCCAACCCCAACGCCCCCCCGTCCCCCCCCCCCCCCCCGATCTACCCAGCGCGGCATCTTGGATGGTGTAACAATGTGGGCCACATTTCCAAGCGTTAGTTTCCTCGTTGAAGACCGTGTTGAACTGGATCTGGCAGATCTCCAGCGTGGCTCCTTTCAGGAGGGAGATCTGGTCGTCGATGGGCAGGTTTCTGAATAGGAGGAAAGATCAAGCTTAGCCAGAAGTTGGGTGATGCTCTTAAGAAGATCCAACTGGATCCCGTGGCAACTCGGCTGGATTTGTTCCACCTTGTGATGAGTGGCTTTGTTTGATGGCTTGAATCCTGGTGAGTTTGGGATCCAGTGGACCCAGCAAAATAACCACAACCGGGACCAGGAATTCTATTCTAATGAACAGAATAGAATGGAATGGAATGGAATGGAATAGAATAGAATAGAATAAAGAGAGAAGAAAAGAGAATAAAGAGAAGAGAAATGAATAGAATAGAATAAAGAGAGAAGAGAAGAGAATAAAGAGAAGAGAAATGAATAGAATAGAATAAAGAGAAGAGAACAGAAGAGAATAAAGAGAGAATGGAATGGAATGGAATGGAATGGAATAGAATAGAATAGAATAGAATAGAATAGAATAGAATAGAATAGAATAGAATAGAATAGAATAGAATAGAATAGAATAGAATAGAATAGAATAGAATAGAATAGAATAGAATAGAATAGAACAGAACAGAATAGAATACAATAGAACAAAGAGAGAAGTGAATAGAATAGAATAGAATAATAGAATAGAATAGAGAGAGAAGAGAAGAGAAATGAATAGAATAAAGAGAATAGAATAGAATAGGACAGAGTTGGGAGGGACCTCGGAGGTCTTCCAGTCGAACCTCCTGCTCAGGCAGGAATGAAATACCATTTCAATACCAGACAAATATTTCATTTGTCTGAAATACCATTTCAGACAAATTGCTGTCCACTCTCTTCTTAAAAACTTCCAGCGTTGGAGCATCAACAACTTCTGGAGGCAGGTTGTCCCACTGATAAATTGTTCTCACTGTCAGGAAATTCCTCCTTCATTCCCTGTTGCTTCTCTCCTTGCTTAGCTTCTTCTCCTGCCTTCAGGCGCTTCGGAGGAGAGGTTGACACCCCCCCCACCCCCTTCTCTTCTTTGGGGCAGCCCCGAGACGTGGGAACGCTGCTATCATGTCACCCCTCGTCCTTCATTAAACTAGAGATGCCCAATTCCAGCCACCATTCAGCAACGGACCGAGGGTGGGTGGGTGGTGTTGGTCTGTTCTTGCCGGACTCCACCACAGGGGGGATCAGAAGCGAGCGAGACCCCCCTCCCCCACCCCCCCAAGTCCAGGGAGGATGGAGACCCCAGAGGACAGGGTCCGCCCTCCCACCGCCACTCACCTGAAAGCCGGGATGGCCTTGGCGAACTGGATGATCTGCTGGATCATGAAGGTGCTGAGGTCGGCGAACAAGGGCAGTAGGGAGAAGACATCCGGCAAGACCTCCTCCGAATGGTCCTCGTGGGGGGGCAGAAGGTACAGCGAAGGGAAGGCAGTTTCCGGAGAAGCCTGAGCCTCCGGATTGTGGATGCAGAGACGGACCGGCGGCTGGGGAGAGAAGCTGGGTCAGGTGCCTTCACCGGGGACGTGGTGGGCGACCCCTTTTCCCAGAAGCGGGACGGCCCCGTCCTCAACTTAACAAACCATTTGTTTAATGACCGGTGGAGGTTTACCCACGGCACAAAGAAAAAGGGGGCTCGTCACCAGTTTGCACACTTAACGACCGTCGCAGCGCAGACACACACCCCAGGGTCACAGAATCCAAATTTGGACCCTCGGCAATGGGCACGTACTTAACGACGGTTGCAAGGGCCCAGGGCAGGGGTAGGCAACCTCAGCTCTTTTATGACTCATGGACTTCAACTCCCAGAATTCCTGAGTCTGCTGACTCAGGAATTCTGGGAGTTGAAGTCCATGAGTCATAAAAGAGCCGAGGTTGCCTACAGCTGACTCAGGAATTCTGGGAGTTGAAGTCCACGAGTCCTAAAAGAGCCGAGGTTGCCTACCCCTGGCCCAGGGTCACCTGATCAAAATTTGGACCCTCGGCAACGGGCACGACCTTAACGACGGTGGCAAGGGCCCAGGGTCATTTTGCTGCCTTCTGACCAGCCACATCGATGGGGAAAGCCAGGTTCACCGGAAAAAAACCTTCTCGGCTAGCTTTAACCACACGACTCGCTTACCGGCCGCGGCCGGAAAAGTCGTCAAAGGGGGCCAGACGTCAACTCTGGGACTCCGCTGGGTTCGTAAGCCGAGGGCTGTCGGTACGAGCAGGCCCGGCTTTGCTTTCGACAGCCAAATCTGGGACTGCCTTCAAACCCAAAGGAAGAGGAGCTCTTGTGCAAGTGAACCCGGGTTAGGAGAGTTGTGTGAATGGAGCCCCCGGAAGGCCGACGGGAGAGAGAGAGAGAGAGAGAGAGAGAGAGGCTTTGGAGGGGAAAAAAATGATAATAGAGCAGATCCATCCTTCTTAATGGCTCACTTGGTAGTGGGTGAACTGGGAGAAATTGGAATCAAAGTGTTTCTTGTGGGCTTCTGTCAGGATCTCAATCAGCTGTTCCTGCTCCGGAGACAGGCCACCATCCTCCGGGGGTTCGGCCGAGAGAATCGGGGGGCTCTTCTGCAGCTTCCGCTTGCGCAGCGCCCGGCGAGCGTACAGGGCCTCCTCCGACATGATCACTGCGGGGGAAAAGGGAATCGGGGTTCAGATTCTGCCTTGACGGTAGTCCTCGGGTTACGACCGTTCGTTTAGTGACTGCGGCTTTACAACAGCGCTGAAAAAAGTGACTTACGATCGTTCCTTGTCCTTCTTTCCTTCCTTCCTTCCTGTTCTCTCTCTCTCTTCTTTCTCTCTGTCACTCTTTCTCTTGTCTTTCCCTTCCTTCCTTCCATCCATCCTTCCTTCCTTTTCTCTCTTTCTCTTCTTTCTCTCTGTCACTATTTCTCTATCTTCCTTCCTTTCCCTGTCTTTTCCTTCCTTCCTTCCTTCCTTCCTTCCTTCCTTCCTTCCTTCCTTCCTTCCTTCCCCTTTCTCTTTCTCTTTCTTTGTCACTATTTCTCTATTCCTTCCTTCCTTCCTTCCTTTCTCTTTCTCTTTCTTTGTCACTATTTCTCCCTTCCTTCCTTCCTTCCTTCCTTCCTTCCTTTCTCTTTCTCTTTCTTTGTCACTATTTCTCTATTCCTTCCTTCCTTCCTTCCTTTCTCTTTCTCTTTCTTTGTCACTATTTCTCCCTTCCTTCCTTCCTTCCTTCCTTCCTTCCTTCCTTCCTTCCTTTCTCTTTCTCTTTCTTTGTCACTATTTCTCTATTCCTTCCTTCCTTCCTTCCTTTCTCTTTCTCTTTCTTTGTCACTATTTCTCCTTCCTTCCTTCCTTCCTTCCTTCCTTCCTTCCTTCCTTCCTTCCTTCCTTTCTCTTTCTCTTTCTTTGTCACTATTTCTCTATTCCTTCCTTCCTTCCTTCCTTTCTCTTTCTCTTTCTTTGTCACTATTTCTCCCTTCCTTCCTTCCTTCCTTCCTTCCTTCCTTCCTTTCTCTTTCTCTTTCTCTTTCTTTGTCACTATTTCTCTATCCTTCCTTCCTTCCTTCCTTCCTTCCTTCCTTCCTTCCTTCCTTCCCCTTTCTCTTTCTCTTTCTCTTTCTTTGTCACTATTTCTCTATTCCTTCCTTTCTTCCTTCCTTTCTCTTTCTCTTTCTTTGTCACTATTTCTCCCTTCCTTCCTTCCTTCCTTCCTTCCTTCCTTTCTCTTTCTCTTTCTTTGTCACTATTTCTCCCTTCCTTCCTTCCTTCCTTCCTTCCTTCCTTCCTTCCTTCCTTCTTTCCTTCCTTCCTTCCTTTCTCTTTCTCTTTCTTTGTCACTATTTCTCTATTCCTTCCTTCCTTCCTTCCTTTCTCTTTCTCTTTCTTTGTCACTATTTCTCCCTTCCTTCCTTCCTTCCTTCCTTCCTTCTTTCCTTCCTTCCTTCCTTTCTCTTTCTCTTTCTTTGTCACTATTTCTCTATTCCTTCCTTCCTTCCTTCCTTCCTTCCTTCCTTCCCCTTTCTCTTTCTCTTTCTTTGTCACTATTTCTCTATTCCTTCCTTTCTCTTTCTCTTTCTTTGTCACTATTTCTCCCTTCCTTCCTTCCTTCCTTCCTTCCTTCCTTCCTTCCTTCCTTCCTTTCTCTTTCTCTTTCTTTGTCACTATTTCTCTATTCCTTCCTTCCTTCCTTCCTTCCTTCCTTCCTTCCTTCCTTCCTTCCTTTTTTTTTTTTTAGCATGTTAGTTTCCAACTTTGCTTGCTCTTCTCCGGCTTGCCAAAAGCCGACTGGTTTGCTTAAGAAAGACTGCAGCTGGCTGGTCTCAAATTCCTTTGCCCTGCCAGCCTCTGGGGGTGGGGGGGTTTCAAGCTTCTCTCTCTCTCTCTCTCTCTCTCTCTCTCTCTCTCTCTCTCTCTCTCTCTCTCTCTCTCTCTCTCTCTCTCTCTCTCTCTCTCTCTCTCTCTCTCTCTCTCTCTCTAGCCCCCCGGCCCCGGCAGGCGAGGGCAGCTGCTGTGCTGCCCGTTTGCCTCGCAAGCTGCCCAGGATGGGGACTGCAGGTCAGAAGGCAAGACTGCAATGCATCACGCCTCGCCCGCCTGCAGTGGCTGCAGCTGCCATCTTGCGCTCCGGGTTTCTGTCCTCCCCCCCCGGTCCCCCCCCCCAAATCCATGCCCTGCGGGGGAGGGGGGAGAAATCCAGCATTTGGCTGGATCCTGATTTCACCTCGATTGGATCAGTGGCGGCTCCAGAGCGCCTTGCTGGATTTGGGGCCCAGGCTGTTCTTTGTTTGGGGTGTGTGTGGGGGTGTGCGTGAAGCTTCCTTCCTTCTTTCCTTCTTTCTTTTTTTCTTCCTTTTCTCCCTCTCTCTTCTTTCTCTTCTTTTTTCTCTCTTTCCTTTCCTTCTGTCTTTTCCTTCTATCCCTCCTTCCCTCCACATTCCATCTTCTTTTTTTCCTCCCTCTCTCTTCTTTCTGTCTTTCTTTTGCTTTCTCTCTTCCTTTCCTTTCCCTATCTTTTCCTTCCTTCCTTCCTTCCTTCCTTCCTTCCTTCCTTCCTTCCTTCCTTCCTTCCTTCCTTCCTCATTCCATCTTCCTCCCTCTTTTCTCTTTTCACTCACTTTCCAGTTCTCTTTCCTTCCTCCGTAAAAGATAATCCAGTGGATGGATGGAGAGGCAAAGCCTCTTGGGCATCCTTCTCTATCTGCCTTTCCAAGCCCCGTTGCCTCTTCGGGGGGGGGGGAGCGGGGGGGGGCTTCCCTCTTCTCGCCAAGGTAGCTGGCAGCTGCCAAGCCACCTCGGCTTCCCTCTCGAAATCAGCAGGGCTTTGCAGAGGCTCTGGGGGTTTCCCCCCACAGAGGGAGTGGTAGGGTTGAGAATCTCCCACAAGTTCTCCCTGGACCAAAGCAGCCCTCTGCCCCCCCCCCAAAGGCTGCCATTTGAAGCGCTTGCAAGGCAGGGAAATGCCATCTATTCATTCTGGCTTTGCCTTTAAGAGTGTCAGATAGGGAATAGAGATAGGGAGGGAGGGAAGCAGAGAAAGAGAAAGAAAGAAAGAAAGAAAGAAAGAAAGAAAGAAAGAAAGAAAGAAAGAAAGAGGGAGAGAGGGAGAGGACGGGGAAAAGAAAGGAAGAGAAAAAGAGAAAGGAGGAAAGAAGGAGTACAGATAGGGAGGGAGGGAGGGAGGCAGAGAAAGAAAGAAAGAAAGAAAGAAAAAGAAGGAAAGAGAGAGAGAGGGAGAGAGAGGGAGGACGGGGAAAAGAAAGGAAGAGAAAAAGAGAAAGAGGGAGGAAAGAAGGAATAGAGATAGGGAGGGAGGGAAGCAGAGAAAGAGAAAGAAAGAAAGAAAGAAAAAGAAAAAAGGAAGGAAGGAAGGAAGGAAGGAAGGAAGGGGAAAAGAAGGGAAGAGAAAAAGAAACAGAGGGAGGAAAGAAGGAGTAGAGAGGGAGGGAGGGAGGTAGAGAAAGAAAAAGAAAAGAAAGAAAAAGAAAGAAAGAAAAAGAAAGAAAGAAAAAGAAAAAGAAAAGAAAGAAAAAGAAAGAAAGAAAGAAAGAAAGAAAGAAAGAAAGAAAGAAAGAAAGAAAGAAAGAAAGAAAGAAAGAAAAAGAAAGAAAGCAAGAAGAGCTCCCCGCACTTACTGTCTTTCCTCATCCCAACCGCGAGGCATTTTTTGTACCGGCAGGCCTGGCATTGTCGCCGCTTGGCTTTGGTGACGGGGCAGCTCTGAGTAAAGGGGCAAGTGAACTGGACGCCTTTCAGCACCGTCCTCCTGCAAGGCAAGGGGAAGTCATGAGGACTAGAAACCTATGTGCGCGCCTGCATCCACCCAGAGTCGCGGGGACTAGCGTCCGAGTTTGCTTTCCTGGCATTGGCCGATACTAACTAAAAATACTCTTTTCAAAAGGGAGCAAAGCGCCCAGGGAGAGGAAGGCAACTTTCCCCCTCCTCGGTGCCTTAGGGGTTTGCTGAGAGAACGCCTGGCCTGACGTGGGCAGACCACGCAAGGCGCTAGTCCTCATAGGGGCTGAGGAGGAGGAAGAGAAAGCCAGGCCTCCATGCCTACCGGAAGAACCCTTTGCAGCCTTCGCAGGTCATGACATGGAAGTGGTAGCCGCTGGCTCGGTCCCCACAGACGGCGCAGGTCTTCTCCTCGGCTTCCAGGTCCGGCTCACCCCAGAGGCTTCGGCCTTCGCCGTCCGAGGAACTCTGCATGATGCCAGGCGCCGGCTCCCTAGGGGGAATGTCACAGACTCATCTGCCTCCTTTTGTTATTGTTTAAAGGGATTCGCCGGAAGGAAACGCCCAGGGCTCGTGCATTTTTTTCCCCCCAACGACAAGCCTGCGAGGTAGGCTGGCTGAGAGAAAACAACTAACTCACAGCCTGCTTAGAGAGCTTCTCTGGCTAAAACGGATCTTGAACCCAAGTTTCCCCAATCCTCACCGGCATTGACAAAATCCCCATCGGTCAATTGCGAAAGGCAGCTTTGCTTGGAAGAGCTGCCACAAAACCTTTACTATGAATTAAACATCTGTCCTCAAGAAGGACCCGGTGGGTGGATAAAAATGCTTATATTTGACCTTGCATGTCACAACAGCGGCAAGAATTATATATGCGCAACGTTGGGAAAATGAAGGAATACCCTCAGATGAAGAAATAATTAAAAAAAAATACTGGAATGCGCAGAGATAGATGGAGTATGAGATCGAAAGAAAAAAAAATGGAATATTGTCAAACTTGGGACTTATTCTATCGATGGCTAGAGGAAAAAAATAAAGGATTAGGAATTAAATAGGTATTAACAAATGTAAACATAAGACAGCACATCGGTTGAAAAATTATTACTGTATGTATGAAAAAAAAATAATAAAAACCTTTCCCAAAAAAATGCCATTTTTAAAACAAACAAACATCTGGCTGATAAGTCAACCAGCCCTAATGACTATTAACGCTCGCTTTATCCTATTTTTCATCAGTCGATTATAAAAAGCCAAGTTGTTCCCAGCCACGCAACTACTACGCCAATAAATTGCGACATCGAATGTTCCTGGAAACGAAGTGACACAAATGAAGGTCAGCTAAAGAACTGGCAGCTCTGATTTTACCTTGTTGCGTAGCACAATAACCGTCCTCTGCAATAGTGACAATGATTAATACGCTACGCAGGTCGCCCGCGACGTACAGTCCCGAAATTTGTGTTGATAAGCGAGACGGTTGTTAAGCAGATTTTGTCCCCCTTTGCAACCGTTCTTGCCTCAGTGCTCAAGTGAGTCACTGCCGTTGTGAAGTTAGTAACCAAGTTGTTAAGTGTCTGTCAGAAAGTTGCAAAAGGGGATCACGTGACCCCAGGATAGTACGGCCGTCATAAATATGAGTCAGTGGTTAAGTGTTTTCATCTCGATCAGCTGAGCATGGGGGATGGTGCAACGGCCGTCGGTACAAAAAAAAAGGATCCTTAAGTCACTTTTTTTCAGCACCATCGTAACTTGGAACGGTCGCTATGAGGACCGTCGTAAGCTCTGTAGATCAGAAACGACAAAGACCGCAAACAGAACGACGGCGGCTTAGCAAACAGAAAATTTGCATTCAGTTGTGTCCAAAAGTCGAGGACTACCTGAAGTTTATCAAAAGTTTGATTTGACCAGAAAGATAGTTCTGGTTTCCCCACCCAAAAAGGTGAAATCCTTGGTTGCTTACAAGGATTAAATTATTGCAAAGCGGGAAGACCACCGATTTTTTTTTAAAAAAACAAGTCTAACATGGGAACTCATCGCCAATCCTTTAACACACACACACAAACACACACACACACACACACACAAACACGGATTAAACGCAGAAATTTGGATCACCGTTTCGTGACATCCAGCCAGGACCTGGCTTGCTTTCTCCAGCCACCCGTGAACCGTCGTGGGCCACACGTTGTGGTCCTCCGTCTTCTGCCCCTTTTGGCTTTCCTTACCTTTTTTTCTTCGCGGCGTGAAGTTCTCGCTCTTCCCAACCCCTGAAAACCCTCTTCAGGGGGATCTCCAACGTGCAGGGGGTGTGGGGAGAGATCCAGACTAACTTTCTTTGATAAGGGAGGATACGGTCGGTCGTACTTTGAACCCGTGAGCCAGCAAAAGAGAAAGTGCCAGCTGGCCGGTGGGTGAAGGTTAGCAGGGAGGGAAGAAGGGAAGGGAAAAGTACGCGGCCGGAGAGATGGAAGAAAGGCTGGAGGTCACCAAACGCCAGTGGCGCGAAAGCTAAGCTTCCTTCGAACAAGATTGCAGCTGCTCCTCGGTTTACGACCATTTGTTTCGAGTTACGAACGGCGCTGAAAGAAAGCAGAGAGAGTCCTCAGCTTACGAGCGCAACGGTGCCCCAAATTTATGATACGTTCCTTGTCCTTTGAAGTCTGCCTGGACCAACAGTCCTGCGAGGTAGAATTTAAATTCAAGATTTTCAGTGCCGTTGTAACTTCGAACAGTCACTAAACGAATGATTGTAACTCAAGGACTACCAGTCGTTCCTTTTTGACTGAATCAGCATAATAGTGTGAAAATTAAATAATTTTTGGTCTCTCCCTCTCTCTCTCTCTTCTTTCTCTTCTCTCTCTTTCTCCCTTTCTCTCTCTCTCTCTCACACACATAAACACGCACACAAACACAGAGACAAGTTGACAGACCTAGTGTTTTTATTCACAGTAACTTACCTCTCACCTGGAATCCTTGAGCAACATTCCCACAACATTCCCACAACCAGGTTCCCACTTCAGTTCTGGGGCCAGATTGCCCTTAGCCCAAAGACAAGCAGCCAATTTTGGGGAGCCTGCTTTGCAACCGCTGGGGGGTCCCCCATGGCTGTCCAGGGTCACCGGGAGGTAACCATGCGCCTCGCCAGGCTCCGAGTCCTGGTAATGGTTCTTGCAATCCTCCTGGAATGAAGTTCAACCCGTTTGGTTCCTGACAGGCAAATGAGAGAACTCACAACTCACAGCCGGATTGTCTCCAAGTGGCTGACGCATGTGGACAAGAAAGAAGTCGGCTTGTTCCGTTTGAACTGGGTTTACAGGAGGGTGGAAGGTACACAGGGGGTCCTTGACTTACGTCCACAACGGAGCCCCAAATTTCCGTTGCTAAGGCGAGACGTTTGTTCATCAGGTTTTGCCTCGTTTTACAACTTTCTTTTCCCCAGTTGTTAAGTGAATCACTGCAGCTCCGGAAGTTAGTCAACACGGTTGCTAAGTGGATCTGGCTGGCCCCGTTGACCTTTAAAAGCTGATCATGTGACCCCGGGATAAGGCAACCATCATAAATGTGAGTCATCTTTGCCCAGCGTCTGAAGTTTGATCATGTGACCCCGGGGAGGCTGCGACGGTCGTAAGTATGAAAAACGGTCATATGCCGCTTTTTTTGCAGTGCAAAAAAAAAATGGTCAGTAAATGAACTTATAATTGAGGGCTACCTATATATGGGAATGAATGGGGCTGTCTAGGCTCCTCTACAACGTCCCTGCGAGGTAGGCTAGGGGGCAGGGACTGGCTGGACCTTTTGGCCCCATTTTTCCAAGCTACGGCTAGTCCTCCACTTAGCACAAACCCCAGTTACAATCTCTCTCCCCCAGTTGGATGCAGAATTCGTCCTGATCATGGTTTGTTAAAGAAGGCTAGACTCATCTTGTTGGATCAGCTGAGCATCGGTTGAATTTCCAGCCCCCCTCAATTAAATAGATAGATAGATAGATAGATAGATAGATAGATAGATAGATAGATAGATAGATAGATAGACAGACAGACAGATGATAGATAGATAGATGATAGATAGATAGATAGATAGATAGATAGATAGATAGATAGATAGACAGACAGACAGACAGATGATAGATAGATGGATAGATGATAGATAGATAGATAGATAGATAGATAGATAGATAGATGATAGATAGATAGGTAGATAGATAGATAGATAGATAGATAGATAGATAGATAGATAGATAGATAGATAGACAGACAGACAGACAGATGATAGATAGATGGATAGATGATAGATAGATAGATAGATAGATAGATAGATAGATAGATAGATAGATAGATAGATAGATAGATAGATACTAAAATGACAAACAGGATAAGGCAGGCTTTTCAGCCGAGGGAAAAAAAGATTTTAAACAAGCTAGAAGTAATAAACTGATATCCAAAGGCGGTTTCACAGGGTGGTTAGTTGCCAAAGAGAGATGGGGGGGGGGGAGAAGGAATATAAATGGTCCAGCGCTAGCCTCAGTCTGGTCCTGGCGTGGCCTGAAGACCTGCCAATTTGATGAAATCAAATTTGATCTTTCCACGTTGATTAATGATTTCCTGTTTGGGCCCCAAGATACGTGGGGTTTTAGGAAAGAACATAGCAAAGACAGCCCTAACCCATCGCTCAACCAGCTCCCTGCTCTCTCTCGCTCTCTCTCTCCTTCGCCCCCTTCCCCAGGCTGGGCTGTGTCACATGAATTTTTTATCTTCTGCTCTTTTGAGCTTTAAATTAAACATGATGGGAAAAATCGAGCAGAGAGGGCGAAGCAGACAAAAACACAAGGTTTTAATCAGG
Source organism: Vipera ursinii (assembly GCF_947247035.1). NCBI lineage: Eukaryota > Metazoa > Chordata > Lepidosauria > Squamata > Viperidae > Vipera > Vipera ursinii. The sequence goes on from NC_139528.1 coordinate 3,067,914, forward strand.
TTTAAAGGGAGAATTTAGAGATGCACCCTGGGTGCGAAAGAGGACAAGGAGCCACCTTTGGAAATACGGTGGTTGTATTTAATAGAATGACAGAGTTGGGAGAGACCTTGGAGGTCTTCTAGTCCAACCCCCTGCTCAGGTCGGACGAAGGCTTCCTTGTCTGTTTGTACCCGGCCTCAATTATTTTTAAAATAACTCCAGGTGGAAAATATAGCCAAAACACCTTTCTCCTTATTTTTCTCACAAAGTCTTGACCCGAAGTCACCCAGCTGATTTTCATACCTAAGGCGGGACTAGAACTCACCGTCTCCTGATGACTGGCCCAAAGTCACCTAGACGGCTTTCACGCCTAAGGTGGGACTAGAACTCACCGTCTCCTGGTAATCCACCCATCTTAAAAGCAGGTGGGCCAAAGAATTCTGGGAGTTGAAGTCCACCCACCTGAACCTTGGCAAGGTTGAGAAACCCTGCTCTAATGATACCCTTGCAAACACACCATTTTTTTGCCCCTTCTCTATAAAAAAAAAATCTTAGCTACCGCATTCTTTAAATCCCTACCCTCCCAATTTTTGCAGCTGAGACTTCCCAAGCCTGGGGGTCTCCAGTGCTCTTGGGGAAACCACCCCCAAATCTCAAATCACCACCGCCCCAATCTAAATTGACCAAACTTTAATGAGGTCTTCTTCTGAAATCAGCAGAAACTAGCATGAGATATTTTTTTTAACACACACATCAGCATCGCTGCCCATCCGCTGGGCGTTGTGGGTTTCCCAGAGAGAATTGCTGAATTGTGCAATCTCCCTGGGATTCCTCTCTTTTTCTAAAAAAAATAAAATAAAATTACATTTAAAAAAAAACAGGGGGGAAAAAAGAGAGGCAGTTTGTTTACTACCACCAAGCTGGTTTTATGCTCCACTTTGGCAAAGGGGCTGTAGAAAGCCCTGGCTCCTCTCATTGGCTGCCCGGCCCTGTCAATCAAAGTGCCGGGTACCTTTGAGTACAGCTAAGTGTGCCAGTGAGCTGGGAATTGAAGCAGAATGCTGTCTGCATGAATGAAAACCCAACAGAGAGAGAAGAAGAAGGGATATAGCATCTTCCTTGGAGCATCTCCTGAGCATCCGACTGCAGGCACTATGAGTAAGGTACGGGGAGGAGGAGGAGGAGGAATAGAGAAGGGGAAGAGGAAAATAGACAAGAAGAAGAAAGGAGGAGAAGATAAAGAAGGAAGGGGGGAATGCAAGAATTTGGAAGGATGAGATGCGGAGAACGGCAAAGAGAGTACCAGCCTGAAGCTTCCCGCTTGGCTAACGGATTTCCCTTCTGTAAAAAAATAAAAAAGCTGAGAGCCTTTCCTGATGGAGCAAAGTGGTGCCAAAAGGTGATCCAGGGACAAGCGCTTTTAGACCCCCTGCAAAGGGGAAAGGCTCAGTTTAGATGGCAACCGTCTTTTTGTGTGTGTGTGTGATTGTGTGTTTTGAATTGCACGCTATAAATTTAACTGCAAGCGGCGGCGGGGGGGGTTTACGGCTTAGGGCGCACTGCACCTGTAGGCACCCGGGCAGGGCGGGTGTGCGAAAGAGAAGGCAAGGCGAGGCAGGAGGAGAGAATAATAATAATAATAATAATAATAATAATAATAATAATAATAATAATAATAATAATAATAACAACAACAACAACAACAACAACAACAACAATAGCAATAATCCGGGAAAAGAGTGGGATTACTTGAGCGTGGCGTCTACGAGAGTAGGCTCAGATGGACGGGGTGCCTCAAAAAAAGGCTGGGAGAAATTGAAGAACTGTGCCACGGCTCAGTGTGGCCTTTGCACGCCTGTCTTGCGAGGGAGGGAAAGGCTGCCTTTATTTGCCTCTGTTCACAGACATTTCCAGGCTGTCTTGTTGGTTTTTCATCCCCTTCCTCTTATGCCTCTTCAATATACCCTGATCCTGCTTGCAAGGAGGGATGGGAATAAATGGATTAAAAAAAAATGTTCCTTATCCTGTATGTGTGTGTGTGTGTCTTTCTCTCTGTGTGTGTGTGTTTGTGTGTATGGGTTATAAGGAGGGGAAATTCTCTTTCGGACCATCATAAGTCGAGGACTGCCCATGCAAAGCTATCGTTTCCCCTGAGATGCCTCTTTCTCCGGTTTAAACCCCCCCTCTGTCTTTTTCAAACATTTATATTTATTTTATCTGAACGTATCGCGCGCGCCTCCTTCCCCCCCCCAGCTCCTATTAGAAACCTGGGCGGCAGACAAAACTAGCATAAACGGAGCTTCAACACATTTAAATCAAAAGAGACAGCCCGGAAAATAGACGTTAATCTGGCTTTTGCAGAGGAGAATTTTGTAAGCTGTTTCCCCGCCGCAATTATAATCCCCAATTTGACAAATCTAGAGTTTTAACCCGGCGCTGGTTTTGTAATTGTTAAAACTCTACCCTTTTTTTTTTAACCGTTAGGTCATAAGGCTATCCAAGTGAGTGATGTATAAGCCTTGTCAATAAATAAAACCAACGCATATAATCTGTTGGAAAAGGATTTTTTTTTTTTGAGCCAGGCGTTTGGCTGCTGTTGTTGATGGCTGTTTTTAATTATTTGTAATGCTCCGAGTTTCCTATCTGATGTTCTGTTTTAATTGCAATCTGCCAGGAGACCTCCAGAGTCAGCGGAATAAATCAATTTAATAAACAGATTCAAGCAACTATCCCGGCTTCCTTTCATCCCCAAAGTCGAGTGGGAACAACATTTTGAAATTCAGAGAAAGCCAGAATGGAAATCCATACATTTTTTTTTCCTAGTTTGGTCAGGACAACCTATCATAGTTGGCTTAATCGACACGGGGCACCAGGCAAACCTTTGGGAGTCTAGCATCATGTGAGAATTCAGTCAAGATAGGGGAAGCAAGTCAGTAGAAATAGAAATAAAAGAACGGAGTCGGAAGGGAACTTGTAGGTCGTCTAATCCGACCCCCTGCCCCATCGGTCAAGGTTGCACGCGGCTTAATTTTGGCAGCATCGCCTCTTTGTAACTTGGTTTGTTAATCTGGGTTTGAGGCTGCACCTGCTGTAGGACGGAAAGGTAATTTGAGGATGGATTCACATCGTAGGACTCTGGTTGGTGGGAACAAAAATGGTTGAGAATTTCATTATTAAGTTATTTTTTTTTCATATTTTCTCTAAAGCTAACATTTCTGGCTCAAACATAGTTATGTACAAGTAGTCCTTGATTTATGACAATGGGGACCAGAATTTGTATTGCTAAGCAAGATGGTTGTTAAGGTCATTTTGCCCTGTTTTACAACCCTTCTTGCCACCGTCCTTAAATGAGTCGCTGCAGTTCGTTAAGGGAATCCCGCTTCCCCCCTTGGCTTCGCTTCTCAGAAGATCGCAATAGGGGATCGCGTGACCCCAGGACACTGCAAAACTGTCACAGATGTCAGTCAGTTGCCAAGCGTCTGAATTTTGACCCCTTGAGCATGAGGATGCCGCAACGGCCGTAGGCATGAAAAACGGTCGTTAAGTCCCTTTTTTAAAATGCCGTTGTAAACTTTGGTCTTTAAATGAATACCGTTGTAAGCGGAGGACTACCCGTGCAGTTGCATGTTGGAGAGAGAAAGTCTCCTGCTTTGAGTGGGGTGAATGGGGTGGGGTTGGACTAGATGACCTCCAAGGTCCCTTTCCAACTCTGTTATTTTGTTATTATTCTGCTTGAGCATCCCTGCTGTTATTCTGGAACTGTATATCGTCCTTTGGGGCTAACCAGATCTGATCTTCCAGTCTAGTGTGAAATATCCTGGATTTATTTATTTTTTTAAAGAAAGGCTTTAGAGAAAGGATTCGTGAAGAACACCTCGCTGTAAATTAATTTTTTTAAAAAAAGGGAATAAAAAGAGTCGGGCTCCAGCTAAGGTTGCAGAACCGAGAAACGTATTGATTTGCAAAACTCAAGCCAGTTGGCATCCAGCTAATTTAAGACTGCAACGTTACACAAGGGGACACTTAATTAACACAACTTGAGACTTTTCTGGATGCCTCGGGGTGGGGGGCTTGTCTCCTCCCCCCACCACCACCATGTCCCCATTGGGATGTCTCCACAGCGTTCCCCCCCCCACTCCGGTAGTTAGATTGACAGTCCTGGGGCTCATAAAAAAAATCTACACAAATTTTATTCAGCTCTTTATCAAGATGCGTTCAAACGTGGAAGTGTTTCATTTGATTTGCGGTGGCTTCATGCAGGAGGCGGCTTCTGGGGCAACCTTCCTGGCAAGAGCATGGAGGGAGTTCGCCACCTTGTTTAGTGACCGCCTCGTTTAGCGCCCATTTCCAGTTAGGACAGTGATTATTTTTTTTTAAACAAAAATAAGTTTACAACTGAACACACTTGACCACCTTTGTGGCTCTACAAAGCGAAGGGAAGCTGAAGTAAGACCGTAAGCACAGTTGTGCTTTCACGTAGTGACCCCTTCGTTTAACGACTGAGTTGCCAGTCGCAAATACGGTCGTTAAGTAAGAACTTCCTCCATTGTTTGTTTGTTTGTTTTTAAGTTACAACCAACCCTTAACAACCTTTGTGGGACTCTAAAGCCAAGGCAAGCCGAAGTAAGAGTATATGCATAGTCATGGTTTCACTTAGTGACTGCTTCACTTAATAACCGATTTGCCGGTCCCTATTTTGGTCATGAAACAAGGACTGCCTTTTTTCATAGATAGATAGATAGATAGATAGATAGATAGATAGATAGATAGATAGATAGATAGATGATAAATGATAGATAGATGATGGATGGATGGATAGATAGATAGATAGATAGATAGATAGATAGATAGATAGATAGATAGATAGATAGATAGATAGATAGATAGATAGATAGATTAGATAGATAGATAGATAGATAGATAGATAGATAGATAGATAGATAGATAGATAGATAGATAGATAGATAGATAGATAGATAGATAGATAGAGGGATAGAGGGATGGACAGAGAGAGAGAGAGAGAGAGAGAGAGAGAGAGAGAGAGAGAGAGAGAGAGAGAGAGAGAGAGAGAGAGAGATCCATTAATGGAAGCAATTTCCATTCTCATCGCCCCCCAAAAGCTTCTGCTCTTGTTTCTTCCTGGGTGATTATCGGAACATATGCTGCTGTTTCTCCTGTCTCTTTTCTAGTCTTTCCCTGTCTGCAATGGTGTGCTCACTATGGGATGGATTTGCAGTTGCCTTGGCAACAGAGGAAGGAGAGGAGAGACCTCTTCTCAAGGAGAAAGGCTTAAAAAAAGAAAGGAAAAAGTACAATCTGCCTTCCAAAATTCCAGGGAAGGAGGCGGGGGGGGGGGGGTTGAGAAGGAAAGAATTTGGGGACGCGATGGGGCTGATTTGCAGCATCCAAAATGTCCCCGCCTCCAAATTCTGCGAGGGTGGGGGTCCCATCCGGAGGGCTGGCGCGATGATCAGGATGATGGAAGGGGTAGTCCCAGCCAGTGAGGGGTGGGTGGGGAATGGGGAACAACTTTCCTGCTTTATTTATCTGCTGCCTGCTGCGACTTCTCTTATGCTAAAAAGCAAGCAATGATTTAGGCTTCACTGAGCAGTTTTGAAAGCTTTAGCGGCAGCCCCTCAGTTGCTTAATTGTGAATACTTTTAAGCTAGGTTGGGTTTTAAGGTTAGGGTATTGTGCCGGTCCAGGAAATGGGTTTATTCAGGAAACAAGGCATGGGAGGTATTGCATGGGCTTTGCAGAGTTTGGTTGATACAATATTATTATTTTTTTAATCCCATTTATATCCCGCCCTTCTCCGAAGACTCAGGGCGGCTTACAATTTAAAGCAAAAATCCATGTGCTTCAATATGCAATATGCAATATGCAATAAACTGCAATATGTTAAGCCAGGGTGGGGAAGGAGAAGCTAAGATAGGCAGTAACTGAGAAACTGCTTAGAAGTTTTTTTTTTCTTTTTTAGTGAAGTTTATTTGCTGTTGTTTTTAGGGCTGAGAAGAAGGGAATGAGAGAGGAGGAGAAAGAAAGAGAGAAAGAGGGAGGGAGAGAAGGAGGGAGGGAGAGAAAGGAAAGGGGAGAGAGGAAAGGAGGAGACAGAGACAGAGAGAGAGAGAGAGAGAGAGAGAGAGAGAGAGAGAGAGAGGGAGGGAGGAAGGAAGGAAGGAAGGAAGGAAGGAAGGAAGGAAGGAAGGAAGGAAGGAATGGAGGGAGGAAGGAAGGAAGGAAGGAGGGAGGGAAGGAAGGAAGGAAGGAAGGGAGGGAGGGAGGGAGGAAGGAAGGAAGGAAAGAAAAAGAAAGTGGGAAGGAAGGAAGGAAGGAAGGAAGGAAGGAAGGAAGGAAGGAAGGAAGGAAGGAATTTCTTTCCACAAAATATAATTTTGGAACTTCCTGCCACAAGGTTTGCTAAGAGCAGAAAAAGTAAAATAGGGCTGTCCTTTGCCGAAAGACCTTCTGGCAGATGAACCAAATCAATTGAAAAGGAGAACAGGGAAGTGCCAAATGTCCATTTTGGGGAGAGGGGGGGGGGGGGAGAAAGAGAGGCCAGGTAGCAACTATCCAAGTTTATATTGCTGTGTTATGGATGTTTTTAATTTCGGCACATCCCCAAGGGTCACAAGATTTTTACCGCTTTAAAAAGCCAATAAATAAGTAACATTCAAAAGTTATGGAGGCTTAGCTTGGGAAACAAGCTGCTCCCGTTTCTTGGCAGGGCCTGCCTGACGTGCCCAGGGGCTAAAATTTGGATTTGCAAAACACAAGTGTGCAGAAGTGGGACCTATTTGGGCAACTGGGTGATGTGTCTTATGCTCCCCAGAGTCTCTCGGTTGAGTAGGGCAGCGTTAGAAACTGAATAAATTGAACCAGCCAATCAATAAATCACTTGATTCAATCCAGAAAGGGCTGTAATACCCCCCCCATTTTAACTTAGATTAGGGCGCTGAGAGACCCATTTGTGGAATAACAGAATAACAAGAGTTGGAAGGGACCTCGGAGGTCATCTAGTCCAACCCCCTTCTCAAGCAGGAAACCCCTAGCCTAGACCATTCCAGACGCAACGTCTGTCCAATCTTTTCTTTCAAAGCTCCAAACTCAAAACACCACCCACAAGTTCTGGAGGCAAGCAGTTCCACGGGATCATTGTTCTCGCCGTCAGGAAATTCCCCCTTAGTTCCAGGTTGCTTCTCTCCTTGGTTAGTTTCCATCATTTGCTTCTTGTCTTACCTTCAGCGGCTTTGGAGAATAAGTGGACCCCCTCCTCTTCTTTGGGACAGCCCCTCAAACACTGGAAGACTGGTATCACGTTCCCCCCCCGCCCATTCCTTCTTTTAATTAAATTAGACCTGCTCAATTCCAGCAACCGGTTCTTCGTATGTTTTAGCCTCCAGTCCCCTGATCATTTTTTATTGTTCTTCTCTGCGCTCTTTCTGGAGTCTCAAGATCTTTTCTAGGGATTGCATGACCTCTGTCGAAGCCATATGCTAAATCACTACATAAAATCACAGATGTGAACATGTGCAGAGGGCTTCCGTTGTGGCATCTTGTTGTTGTTGTTAGCTGCGAAGTTGTGGCCGACCCATTGCGACCCCATGGACAACGTTCCTCCAGGCCTTCCTGTCCTCTACCATCTTCTGGAGTCCCTTTAGGCACAAGATAGATGATAGATACATATATAGATACATAAAGTAGATGGAAGATGGATGGATGCATGGATGGATGGATAGACAGACAGACAGGTAGAAAAAGAGACACATAGGTAGAGGGAGAGATGATGGATGGATGGTTGGATAGATAGACAAATAGATGATGTTGTTGTTAGCTGCGAAGTCATCTCCAACCCATCACGACCCCATGGATAACGTTCCTCCAGGCCTTCCTGTCCTCTACCATCTTCTGGAGTCCATTTAAGCTCACGCCTACCGCTTCGTTGACTCCATCCAGCCACCTCATTCTCTGTCGTCCCTTCTTCTCTTGCCCTCAACCTTTCCCAGCATTAGGCTCTTCTCCAGTGAGTCCTTCCTTCTCATTAGGTGGCCAAAGGATTTGAGTTTTAGCTTCAGGATCTGGCCTTTTAAAGAGCAGTCAGGGTGGATCTCCTCTAGGACTGACCGGTTTGATCGCCTTGCAGTCCAAGGGACTCGCAGGAGTCTTCTCCAGCACCAGAGTTCAAAGGCCTCAATTCTTTGGCGCTCAGCCTTTTTTGTGGTCCAACTTTCACTGCCATACATTGCAACTGGGAAGACCATAGCCTTGACTCTACGCACTTTTGTTGACAGGGTGATGTTGTAACGACACCCTAATCGTCTTTGTTGCGCTTCTCTGCACTGGTATTTGACACGAAGGGAAGGAAACTGCCACCGGCACATTTGTTCCACTCCGCTTCAAACAAGGCTTTGTCATTATATTCTCCATCATCCTGTTCCTCGGCTCCACCTCTGGGCCCTATTGCTGGCCTGGCCCTGAGTGACAGCAGCAGGGCGATGGGTATTGTTATCCCAGCAGGGAAGCTGGCTTTGGAAACAGTTGGAAAGCAGAGCAAAAAAAAAGAGAGAAATACATCTGCCTTGGAAAGGAAAGCAGCGAAGCTTCATACCCAGTCGAAATAGAAAAATAAAAAGCTTTTCTGAGTTTATTTATTTACTCCCTTTGCCAATTTATACTGTATAGCTTACTTCTGTCCGCATAAAGCCACTCTGGACAGAGGACAGACTCACGCCAAATTTTTGTTGCTAAGTGGAACATTCGCTAAGTGCCCCATTTTATGACCTGCCGTTGTTTAAATTAATAACACGGTTGTTAAAATGGATCCGGCTTCCCCCCGCTGACTCTGCTTGTCAGAAGGTCGCAAAAAGGGGATCACGTGACCCCGGTGGATGCCGCGTCCGTCATAAATACGAGTCAGTTGCCAAGCGTCTGAATGGGGGGAATGCTGCAACGGTCGTAAAAGCGAAAAACGGTCCTCAGTCACTTTTTTCAGGGCTGACCATTTAGCGACCGTTCCGAGTTCCAACGGCACTGAAAATCTTTATCTTTATCTTTATCATATTTATATACCGCCCTTCTCCCGAAGGACTCAGGGCGGTGAACAGGGCACATAAAAATACAAAATACAAAAATTAAAAAAGAATTAAATAAGAGCCCGAGCTAAAAACAGTAGCGTAATAAAAATCCCCAATTAAAACCCCATTATGGCCATTTTCACACTTAACGACCGTCTCAGGATCCTCCAGGGTCACATGATCAATATTCAGATGCTCGGCAACTGACTCACAATTATGACGGTCACGGTGTGTCCCGGGGTCACGTGATATCTCTTTTTGCCACCTTCCGCCGAACAAAGTCAACGGAGAAGCCACATTTATTTGCCTTACCAATTGTAACACCTGCCGTGATTCGCTTCACAACGGTGGCCAAACTCGCTGAGCCAATGTCTCCCTTTTCAACAGACATTTTGGCCACACGTTGAGGACTAGCTGTATATAAAAAATAATAATAATAATAATTCTGGGGTGACCTGGGCTTGAGGTCAGGATGGATTCGGAAAAAGCGCAAGGGAGGAACAGACAGATTGAACAGATTAATTTTGTGGCATATAAAGAAAAAATCGCCAAAACACACCAGAAAAGAACACACACACACCCCACCCCTTTTTCTTTTTTTCCTTTTGCAATTCCTCCTCGCTTCTTTTCCTCTGCTTTGGGGGGGGGGAGCAAAGAGCGTTTAATTGCTCTTTTCCAGCTTAATTGCCCACTGGGGTCTAATAAAGATCAGCTAGGCTTCCTCTGCGCACCCAGGCTTCGGCTGGCCGGTAGGAATTCCCGGCTGCTCAAGGAATCCACTGGTTTGCTTTCTATTTTCCCAGCCAGGCTGGTTATATTTTTCTGAAGGGTCTAAAAGGGGAAAATGAGAAAGAGAGAGGGATAATTGGGTTAGAGGATAGACAGAGATGGATGGATGGATGATAAATAGATAATGCGGAGAGATAGAGAGACAGAGAGATAATAGAGATAGCTATGGATGGATAGATTAGATGGATGGATAGATAGATGGATAGATATAATAGGGAATATACACAGAGATGGGTGATAGATAGATAGATAGATAGATAGATAGATAGATAGATAGATAGATAATACAGATAGGGATAGATAGATAGATAGATAGATAGATAGATAGATAGATAGATAGATAATACAGATAGAGATGGATAGAAAGATAGATAGATATAGACAGACAGACGGAAGGGATGGTAGAAGGAAGGAAGGAAGGAAGGTAGGAAGGTAGGAAGGAAAGAAGGAAGGAAGGAAGGAAAGAAAAAAGGGAGAGAGAGAGGGAGGGAGGGAGGGAGGGAGGAATAGACAGATGAACAGATTAATTTTGTGGCATATAAATTTTTGTGAAACACCTTTGGAAAAACACAGGCAACCTATTTGAACGGATGCAGCATTCGTGTTTGGAAGGAGGCCCAGAAGAAGGAAATAATTCCGAAAAAAAACAAAACCTTCTTTTGCAGGGATAAGAAAAGCAAAGCAAAAAACCCACTGAGCTTCCGCAAAACCAATTCCACAAGGTGTTCAAAATAATAATAATAATAATAATAATAATAATAATAATAATAATAATAATAATAATAATAATAATACAGTAGGTCACGAGGCCAGCCTTCTGTTCCAAAGCTGCTCCCTCTAGGAGGACCCCTGGCGGGGGGAGGGTGGGGAGAATCCGAATCCTGGTGACTCGGCAGCGAAGAAATTCATCTTCCCCAAACCAGCATGGTCTCAAGACCGCCTTCTTTCTCTCTCTTTCCCCCGCAATTCATTCTCTCTTTTCTTCTCCGCAGCTGACCTCCAATGAGTCACCCATCTCCAGAGAGGTCCCGAGGCAGGAAGAAAAAGGTGAGTGAGACTCTGTTTCCCTATATTTATGCCGATCAATTAACCAGGAATGTTATCTAGGGCACATGGAGGAGGCCACAAAGGCTGTAAATCGTGCCTTTCCTTCTTGGATAGGTGGTCAAGAACTCCTTTTCAAGTGCCTTTATTCGTGGATTATTCTATTTATTGGTATCCCGCCTTTATTGTTTTTACCAATAACTCGAGGCAGTGAACATATCCCATGCACTTTCCTCCTGTTTTCTCCCCAAAAATAACCCTGTGAGGTAGGCTGGTCTGAGAGGGAGGGTTGGCCCAGAGTCATCCAGCTGACTTTCCTGCCTAAGGCAGGACTAGAACTCACCATCTCCTGGTGACTGGCCAAGAGTCATCCAGCTGGCTTTCCTGCCAAAGGCAGGATTAGAACTCACCGTCTCCTGGTGTTTGGCCCAAAGTCTCCTTCTGGCTTTCCTGCCTGAGGCGGGACTAGAACTTGAGTATTACCATCTCTCCCGCCCAAAAAACCACCAACCCTGTGAGGTAGGCTAGGTGGAGAAGGAGGAGCCATCTGTAGCTTGGAACTTGAACCCAGCACCTCGTCTGGTACCTTCCCTACTATCTTTTGCAAAAAAAGGATAAAGGTAAAGAGGCAGGGATGCTCTCTCACCGTATTGGATAGTGGTTGCTAGGCAACATGGAAGCAGTGACGCTCTCTTGTCTATGTTCCAATATGGGTGGTTGTCTGCTTCTGGTTGCTAGGTTAACGTGTCCGCTTGTAAGTTAACACAATAGCCAGAAATCCTGGTTTCCTTTGCTAAATGGTTCATCCGCTGTCCAAGGATAAAAATACATTTTTAAAATCTGGGTGTATTTTAATGACGAGGTGTCTTTTTTAAAAAAACAGCAATTGGACTCTGGAGTTTGGTAAGTGAAATATTGCAAAAAGCGAGTGACTTTCTGGGGGTGTGGGGGGGGCGGGGGAAAGGAATTTCCTGTGGCAACCGAGAATTCTGGGAGTTGACGTCCAGGTGGCACCTCGGCGTCGGATCTATACAACAGCATCGTACGAAGGGTTTTAAAAAAAAGTCACTTTGAATCCTGAGATGATCAGGATTCGCTGCTTGTTGTTCAATGAATAACCTGGTTGTTCAGTGAAAATGGATTCCCCGTTAACTTTGCTTGTCGGAAGGTCGCCAAAGGGGATCACGTGAACCCAGGACACTGTGACTATCATAAATACGAATCAGTTGTCACGCCTCTGAATATAAATGACCGCGAGGACGATGCAATGGTCATAATTGTGAAAAAGTCATAACTTATAACTATTATAACTTTCGACAGTTATAGACAGTTGTAAGTCCTACTATTTCTTTCTCCTGAATCACCCTGTCTTTTTTTTAACCGATCCCCCTACCTTATTGGCTCAAACCAATAACCCCACAGCTACCAATTCAAAGGTACTGGGAACTGTGGGGGGGGGGGAATATCTAAAATATTCAAATTATTTTGGAGGCCGGAGGGGGGGACGTTGTCTGATCTAACGAGGGTCTTGTTTGCAACCCCGCTGAAAAACTCCACGGATTGCTTTCTCCCCGCAGACAAAATCGAAACCCCCAAGAAAACGGAGCCAGAAGAGGAAGAAATTGATATAGATTTAAATGCCCCGGAAACGGAGAAAGCTGCTCTCGCCATCCAGGGGAAATTCCGGCGTTTCCAAAAACGGAAACAGGACCCCAGTTCATGAGCCTTTCCGGAGTCTTCCCGCCTCGCCTTGACGCGCTTTTCCTTCTCCCATCCCTGAAACCCGCCGCAGTTCCATTTCCTCTCTTGTCTTCCCACCCCGAGGAAGGGGGGAATCCTCTGATCTTCATTTAATTTAATTTTTGCACGTCCTGGAAAAATGGTCAAAGCAGAGGAAGGGAGGGGATGGGGTGGGGTGGGGTAGGTGAAAGGCACACACGCTTTCCAGTCTGCTTCACCAGAAGCCACCGATAATGGGCAGAGCGAGAGATGTCGCTAAATCCTCGACTTACGACTGGTTGTTTAACCAGCGTTACAATGAGCTTAAAAACAAATCTACTTATGACTCATCCTCAAAGTTACGACCGCTGTGCCTCTCTTGGCACAGATTAGCAATTGAGGAACTCGGCAACCAGCTCTCATTTGTGATGGTTGCGTTGTCCCACGGTCGCTGTTTGTGACCTTTTTTTGCTGCTTTCTTGGAAAAAACAGCCCTTCGGAAGAACAAACCACGTGATTCGTTTGAGGACTACCATGACTCGCTTTATAACGGTTGTAAAAACAGTCGTGAAATTGAGACCGGTTATATGGTGCCTCGACTTACGACCACAATGACTGAAAATCGGGGTTCTGCTGTGATCGTAAGTCGAGGACAACATATAGGTAGGAAACCTAGGCTAAGAAGATTAGAATAGCCATTGGGTCGATTTGAACCAAATACTTCATCCTTTTTTCCTCCCCTCTATCATCAAGGAGGGGAGGTTGTTACTCCATAAATGGAGGGTTGAGATTTTAGTCTCCCTTTTAGCAGATTGGGAACGCAATTCCCCTACTTCAATGCCAACTTCTAAACATTTATAGTGAAGATGCCATATTGACAGGAAATTATTGTTTTTTTCACCTAAAAGGTTGGTTCTCCTAAAATCCTTAAAACCTTGCTGTTACGTTTGAATCCTTTGGGTACCAAATCTGGACCACTAAGGACCTCTTGCAAAATTGCAAAACGGAAAATTTGCAAGCCACTTCCAAGTTCCATGTGAAAGGTAGGATTTTAAAATGGGTCTGTTTTGTGTCCCAATGTGGTCGCCAAAATTTTCCTTCGCTGTCTGATGGAGGTCTAGGACAGGGGTAGGCAACCTCGGCTCTTTTATGATTCATGGACTTCAACTCCCAGAATTCCTAAGTCAGAAGGAAGTCTATCAGTCATAAAAGAGCCGAGGTTGCCTACCCCTGGTGTAGGACAATTTGGCGCTACCAACCTGTCATGTTGTGGGACAATTCACTCGATGTGGGACAATTCAACACCGTATTAATCATTTCATTCAGTTACTTTTATTACTGGTGACCATGTTTTCATTTGAAATTAACATAATTCTTGTCTTTCTGGATTGACTTTCCTGATTTTCCTATTATTGGCCACGGTTCCATTGAAATTAATTTGATTTTTGCATTTGTTCAATTGTTTCATGGTGAGTTTGTCCCGCAGCAAGTTGGCCATGGTGACTTGTTCCATTCCACTGACCGAGACATTATGAAAAACCAAGCAAATTCATTCAAAGAGCCATAAGCCCGATGCAGGGAAAATATTAGTTTAATATTCTAAAATAAGCCTATTTTCAAAACAGGAAATTGAATCCCGAGACTCGATGCCAACCTGGACAACGTGTTGAAAAGGGGGAAAAGTCTCTTTTCACTTCCCACTTTTCTCAAGAGCCAGCCCTGTGCCCAAAGGAATATTTTGCACTAGAGGCACCTGTCTTTTGCACCAATAAGAGTGAAATCGTCTGCAAAATTGGGAGCTCCTTCCCACAATAATATTTTTGAGTGTCCAAAATGCTTTTTACGAAGTCAGCTTCAACTTCCTTAAGCCATACTTCACTAAAATAACATCCGAGTGTTGTTACCAAACTCAGTGTCCGTCCTATGGGGCCATCAGATCTCAGCACCCCGATTTCTCTGTCCGTTCACCCACAAAAAGGGCTGCTAGCTACAGAGCCATGCTTCCCTCCTCAGGGCCCAGCTTATTACGAGCCAGAAAAAACCAGGAACAAGCCTAAATCTATCCGACAAGGTCATGCACCCATTTCCCCACCCCCCCCACCCCCACTTAGCTGCCTCACAGCCATTCCACTCGTGGGCCAGTGGTGTTTGCGAGATTCGTGACGGGCAAGGACACATTGTCAAGAATGAATAAAAGCTATGTCATCTTGGGCACGGACTGATCTGCTTTGAAGACTGACACGTTTAGCATGTTAATAAAATAATCAGGGGAAAAACCTTGTTTTGGTCTTTCGTCTGCACTTTTGACACAGCTCCTATTTGCAGATTTCAATGTTCCAGTTTGATAGATTAGATAGATAGATAGATAGATAGATAGATAGATAGATAGGTAGGTAGGTAGGTAGGTAGGTAGGTAGGTAGGTAGGTAGATAGATAGATAGATAGATAGATAGATAGATAGATAGATAGATAGATAGATAGATAGATAGATAGATAGATGGATGGATGGATGGATGGATGGATGGATGGATGGATGGATGGATGGATGGATAGATAGATAGATAGATAGATAGATAGATAGATAGATAGATAGATGATAGATGGATGGATGGATAGATCCAGAGAGAGAGAGAGATAAATATATATAAAGATATATAGATACAGATATATAGATAGATGATAGAGATAGAAACAAATAGATAATAGTGTGAGAAAGACAGATACAGATAGAGTGATATAGATAGATAGAGAAAGATAGAGAAAGAGTGATACATAGAAAATGTCTATGGACAGCACTGGCTCAGTGGCCTTGAAATGGAGGTGAGCAGCGCCCCATTTAGTCAGCAACAACTCAAGGAGTAAAATCCGCAGGGATTCCCCTACCTTTTTTACTCCAAGTTTACTATCAGGATCACAGACCACAAGGAAACCAGCTTGGCATAGAAATGTCAGTCTTTTTAATTAATTCTTTGTCATTTTAATTTGTTTTTGGCGACGGCTGTTTTTTTTTTTTTTTGAAAGACATCCATGGGGTCGGGAAAAGCCCCTAGGAAATTGTACACACATCGTTGTTGTTTTTTTTAAAAAAAAACCACACATACACGAGTTTAGTTTTCTAAGACTACTTGTGACAACATGTGCTACACAGTGGGAATTGTCTGCTTATGTACATTGCTTTAGCACCATCATTCGATGTTGCATGATTTGAAGACAAGAAAGAGGCCGAAGGACACCGGTAAGAAAGAGACATGAAAATTGTCTGAAAATTGTCTGAGCAGCGGGTTGGACTTGAAGACCTTCAAAGGTCCCTTCCAAAATCTGTGATTCTGTTAAAACACGCAAAACCGAAGCTATGGTGTGTTTGCTAACAAAATGTTCCTGGATCTCCTGTTTTGCTGCTGCAGGAACATGTTGTCCTAATAGTTAATCTGAGCAGAATAATTTTTTTAAAAAAAGAACAACAGAACCTAAACAGAAGCAGAGGGGGGGGGGGAATGCAACCTTTGATCTCTGCCTACCAATGTAACGTCATGCAGAATTCGGTCACCGGGCAGAGCACAGCAAGGAAGAAAGAAATATATATATATTTCCGCAGGTTAATCATAAACTTCATCCCAACCTCCCTTTTGCAGATCGCACGGCAAAGTTTTGCGGCTGTCGAGACGATGGTTTAATTTCCCTCTCGGGAGACACCCTGGAAATGTCAAACAAGTCAGAGCAGAAATATAAATTCGTCTGCTTCGACAGACTTTGGGGGAAACTGGCAGAAAATAATCTGCATTTCTCTCTCTCTCTCTCTCTCTCTCTCTCTCTCTCTCTCTCTCTCCCTCTCTCTCTCTCTCTCTCTCTCTCTCTCTCTCTCTCTCTCTGTTATAGGGGGGGAAAATTGATTTAACTGGTTTGCACCAACTTTTTGCAACGGGGCGAGAATTTACCAGCAGACCAAATTGGGCAGCCTCTTTAAAAATGAGCAAAACCCCCTCCTTGAGAAAATTTCAAGGATCGCCTTAGTGGGTTATTTTTAAATATTAATATATTTTTTTTTACCTGCCTTGAAATGTCTCAGATGCTTTGCTCAAGCGAGAGGCTCCGAATTTGGCCTAAAATGAAATCTCTCCTTAGGATCGCTACTCTTAGGATCAGAAAGAGAAAGAGAGAGCGCGATAGAAGTCTTTGGGGCATTATTTTTTTAAAAAAAATCGTATTTTCTTCTTTAGTTTTAATTTTCGCTCGGGAGGGGCAAGCAAAATGTTTTTGTCCCTCCTGTCCGAGTGAAATTAGATCCCCTTTGTGAGTTTGTGAGATGCACCGACTAAAATCTCGGATTAAAAAGAAAAAAGGAAAGGAAAGGAAGAAAAAAAAAACCACAGGAAAGAAAATTACATCTGCGCTCGAATCACGGAGCGGAAGAGTGTCACAGTGGTTAGAGCAGAAGAAGGCACCGTTTGGGGACAATTTAGCATCTTTGGGGCCAATTCATAAGAATTCGGGAGGGTTAAAAGGATGGGGGCACCCAGTTTGCTTTATCCTCATGGCGATGAACGGGGGGGTCCAGGGGGCTGATGGAAATCTCCCTTTGGTGAAAATTATAAGCTTATGTCCTGCAGGTTTTGTGACTTATTTACGCACGTGTGTACCCGAGTTTGAGTTTGGGGGACCTCGGAAGGGTCCAAAAACGCTAACACAAAATGTTGGATCGTAGCAGATGGAAGTCACGGGATGTTTCTCGCTTCCTGCAGCAGAAGCGGCTAGAACACGGATAGTCCTCTACTTATGACCATTCAAAGTTATGAAAGTGCTGGGAAAAGTGCCTGGCAACTGGTCCTCGCATTTACGACCGTAACGAAATGACCTTGGCGACGGTCTGGTGTTGACAAGAATCGCAGCCTCCACAGACTAATATTTGCAATCTTTCCCAGTAGGGGGAAGCCAGCAAGGAAGGTTGAAAGACACTGCCCTGGGGTGTCTCGTTTAACGACCACACCGCTTAACAACAAATTTTCCAGCCTTTCTGGTGGTCATAAATGGAGGACTGCCTGCATCGAGGGAGGAATCTCAAGATTTTTTTCGGTTTAAACTTTGTTTTCTGATGGTGCCACGCAAACAAAGATTCCTCCCCCAAAATTGCAGGGGAAAAAAAAAGGAATTTATGTCAGTTTGATACCAAATGCTATCAGCCCGATTAGGCAGATTACTGCAGCAGTACAGATGGCCACATAACTTGTCTATGCTTTTGTTTCTCAGCTTTAAGATGGGAGGACTACAATGCCCAGAATTTGCCAGCCAGAAATCTGGGAGTTGTAGTTTACACCTTTTAAACTTGACGATGAGATTGAGAAAAGTGCATTAAAGCACCATTGGTGGGCTGCAATCTTCCAAGGGGCCAGCGGGTGGCAGCAGAGACCTGCAAACCCACTCCTTGCTGCCCCCATCTGGCAGTCAGAGGTACTGCACCCCCGATCTGGTGGTCCTAGCAAAACCAAGAGGACTGGGTGGAGGAGAAAGGGACCTCCTGGCTCCCACCTTCCCCGCCTGGAGAAGAGGAAGGCCAGGAAAGGCCCCGGGTTCAAATTATAAGGCCGAATCGCTTTTAATGATATTCATGAGGGCGTTTTTGAGGCTGTTCTTGCTGGGGGACTTGACGGCGGGCTTGAGGCCTTCAGCCTCGAGGTGGTCCTTCTTCGGTTCCATCTCGATGGTCAGGACCACCTGCCTCTTGGCCGCCTTCTTCTCGATACCTTCTCTGCCGGCTAACCGCTATTTCTTATCTTTGCGCGAGTCTCCAAAGCCTCCCCTGGATTTCTTGTCGCTCTTGGTTAGGCGGCTGTGGTCCAGCATGGCGTACAGGACGGGGGTCTATCAAGAGGGGAGAGAAAAGAAGAGTTTAGCCAGGGAATAGAGTAGAATAGAATAGAATAGAATAGAATAGAATAGAATAGAATAGAATAGAATAGAATAGAATAGAATAGAATAGAATAGAATAGAATAGAATAGAATAGAATAGAATAGAATAGAATAGAATAGAATAGTTGGAAGGGACCTTGGAGGTCTTCTAGTCCAACCCTCTACTCAGGCAGGAAACCCTATACCATTTCAGACTAACTAGGCAGGTTCAATTACGGTCGTACGTTGGGGACTACCTTTACGTCTAACAGATCCTTACTTGGGGGGGGAACGTCTTCCTCTCGCACCCCCCAAAGTCTCACCTGATGGCGCCGTTTAGAAGAATCCTTCCCCAGCCTCAGTTTCCCTTTCTCCATCGCGCTAATTGGAGACAAGAACAGAGATGTGCGTTGATGAAAAACCGGGGAGCAAGGAAACCCCTTGCCTAAACCTCAATTATTCTAAAATCCTGCACCCAAATGCCGAGCAATTAACGGCATTTAAAACAAACAAACAATCGTGGGGAAATTGCCCCATTCCTTTCTTTGGTCTCCCTCTCTCGTTGTGCTTCCTGTGTGTGTGTGTGTGTGTGTGTTTCAAAGTGAGTGGGAGTGAGAAGACTTTGATGTGGGATTAGCGTAGCCCTCCCCCAGCCCTCCCTGGTTGGAAACACTGCCACAACTCCAGGCAAGGCTGAGAGAGCCGAAAGCAGTAACCTGAGGCCCAGCAGTGAGGCAGGACTACAGGTCCCATCATCCCCCAGCCGGGCATGAGGCTGGAAAGCTGGCAAAGGGCTCTCGAAGGAAGGGTTCCCCGCACCTTTAGCAAGAGAAGGATAGTGGCAGACAGAGGAGCCGGGGTGTGTGGTTTCTGGGTTTACCTGAGACGCCTCTGGAGGGTGGCTTGTCTCCTCAGCCAGCAGTACCTGATGAGGTAGGCTATCAGCAGGACCACTAAGACCACAGCCAAGACGCCTCCGATGATGCCACCCAGGACTTGGCCGTATCTGGTAGGAACTGGAGAAGAAAGAGAGGAGGGGAGAGAGGGAGAGAGAGAGAGGAAGGGAGAGGTAGAGAAGACAGACAAAAGTGAGGAAAAGATGGAGGAGGAGAGGGAGAAGGTGAGGAAGGGAAAGGAGAAGATGGAAAAGGAGGAGTGGAGGAGGAGGAGGAGATGGAAGAGGAGGAGGAGGAGGAGGTGGTGATGGAGGAGGAGATGGAAGAGGAGGAGGAGGAAATGTTATTAAAATATACATTTCCAACTGGGTTTGTTCAGCAGTCCAGCCTCCACTCAATCATTTTATTCCAGCCACCCATTCACACATCACCCCAAAAGGTTGACCTTTCCCCATAGAAACCCTGCATCCTGGTCCATTGAGTTCGATGGGATGACAACCCAAGGAGAAGAGATTGCACAGGCTTAATATGTAGAGGGAAGAAATTGGGGAAAGAGTCTGACCAGAAATAATTGTTCCTTCCTTCCTTCCTTCCTTCCTTCCTTCCTTCCTTCCTTCCTTCCTTCCTTCCTTCCTTCCTTCCCTCCCTTCCTCCCTCCCTCCCTCCCTCCCTCCCTCCCCTTAGGCCAGAAACTTCAGTTCGCCCCAAAAGTTGTGGCGTCACACTTATTAAAAATGGGAAGGTCATGGTAACACCACAAACAATTTCTCGCCGGTCAACGAGCATTACCGTTCTCAAAAACGTAGAGGGTGACTTGTGATGTTCTCCCCACAATGTCCGGTGGGTTTTTGACATCGCAAGTGTAGGTCCCGTTGTCGGTGTATTCCAGGTCATGGATGATAATGGAACCGTCTTTCCAGCGAGGGTCCCCGATCCACTCAATGCGCTCCTTGAAGGACCCAACGTTGTCAATGTAATGCTGGCCTTTGGCGTAGTGAAATATCTGGGGTTGAATAAGAGCAAAAGAATTGGTGGGACGAAAGTTACCACCCGCCTGGAAGAATCAGATCAGGCTGCAATATACATGGAACCACAAGAAGGCGGCAGAGGCTAACACTCTGTTTTTGCTCTGGCCCTCTGGTGGTCATCCGAAGTTCTACAGCCAAAATATTACATGTAGTTCTCCTACAATATTGAAGTTGCTCATCTTCTAGCAAGTTCTAGTTTATCAATAGATACAAATTATATATATATATATAATATATTATTATTTTACCGAAATACTGTCCTTTCCACGTTCCGGCTGAAAGTGCCAAGTGATGGAAATGTCATCGGAGATCCACTCGTTGGACCAGAAAGAGCAAGAGAGCTTAATTTTAGATCCCACTGTGCCGTGGACCTCGTTTGCCGTGTAAACTTTGATGGCCAAGGTTGGAGAGAGCACTGCAGAAAAGAAAAGAAAAAAAGCAGAGAGAGGTGAAATTAATCAGTAAATTAATGAATGGGTAAATCCCAGATCACTTTCCTAAGGCTTCTGCCCAGATCCCAAAAAGGCAACCCCACTTAACAACAAACAGGTTAAATGAAATTTCAAAGCCCAAAAGTTAATCCATTGGCAGTTGCCACATCCAGAAACCATGGTTTGTTTGTTTGTTTGATTGATTGATTGATTCATTCAATTTCTATAGCTACCCATGTCAATCAATGGCTTTGGGCAGCTTCCAATTCCCAGATTATACAATTAAAAGTAAAAATATGAAAAAGAAACAATAAAATTTGGGGGGGGGGGTAGCTGTCCTGGATTCCTGTGTACCTGTTGAATTTACACATAGTTCCCAACTTATGACCACAGTGGAGGCCGGAGAATTGGTCATTATCTAGTCTGATTTTCCATTGTTGTTGGTGTTTTTTTAAAAAAAAAAATTAGTCTATGCATTTGGGGGAAGTTTTTCTCAGTTTCGTTACTTATTTGGGGGGAAAAGAAGTTAAGCACATCAAACAAATTTTTTAAAAAAAATCCGTGTGAATTTCTTTTAAAGTTTCTCCCTTGTTCAGATTGGCCCTTAATTTCCCCCACACACACACAAAAATATGGTCACTGCACTGATGTGTCATACATCCAGAGGTGGCTGTGTAGTCCTCCGTGGGACAATTAGCCCATGGAGCCATTTTGAAGGTGCTGGCCTAGAAATCAGGAGACGGTGAGTTCTAGTCTCACCTTAGGCATGAAAGCCGGCTGGGTGAGTTTGGGTTAATCACCAGGAGACGGTGAGTTCTAGTCTCACCTTAGGCATAAAAGCTGGCTGGGTGAGTTTGGGTTAATCACCAGGAGACGGTGAGTTCTAGTCTCACCTTAGGCATAAAAGCTGGCTGGGTGAGTTTGGGTTAATCACCAGGAGACGGTGAGTTCTAGTCTCACCTTAGGCATAAAAGCTGGCTGGGTGAGTTTGGGTTAATCACCAGGAGACGGTGAGTTCTAGTCTCACCTTAGGCATAAAAGCTGGCTGGGTGAGTTTGGGTTAATCACCAGGAGACGGTGAGTTCTAGTCTCACCTTAGGCATAAAAGCTGGCTGGGTGACTTTGGGCCAGTCACCAGGAGACGGTGAATGCTAGTTTCGCCTTAGGCATGAAAGCCGGCTGGGCGACTTTTGGCTAATCACCGGGAGACGGTGAGTTCTAGTTCCACCCAAGCCATGAAACCTGGCTAGAGGACTTTGAGCCAGTCCCTTCGAGCCAGGATGAGGTCTGCTCACCTCCTTGATTTGTTGATAAAGCTAATGAAAGTGGGATAAAAACCCGACGAATAAAAATTGAGTAAACAAAACGAAGGAAGGAGAAAGAGAGAGAGAGAGACACCGCCTCATTGTTGTGATACGAAAACCCACAAGGCGCTTTTGAGTTTTTGTGGATTTCTCCAGCCCCCCCCCCCACTTCTGCCTCCCCACCCCTCCGTCTGGGAAGTGGGAAGGGATCCTCAGTCGCTCCTTGAAGCACATTGCTGAGTGATCTCGAAATTGCGACATTTCCAATCAAAGGACCCTTCTGTGCAGCCGAACAATCGTCTCCTTCTCTACCGCCTTTGGGGTGCAAATTCCAAACTGCCGGGGGCCGTCGGATTGAGTGGCAAATTTCCCTCCCGATTTTTGGCTGGAAAAAACAACAACAACCTTTTCCTCCCCTCCTAACCCTCCCTATTTTTTCCCTTTTTTTTCCTGGCACGATTTTGTGCAAATGACAACCTGGAACTGTGACGAACCCCAGGTTGCCGTTGTTTAAATGAGTCAGGAGTGGTCTGATTTTGACAGCTATAGAGAACCAGACCATCCTGTTTTACAACCGTTCGGTCTTACAACGGCCCTGAAAAGAGCCGCTTGTGAAAAGATTCTAGTCCTCATGATTCTAAACGGAACAGAGCTGAAGAAATGGGTTTCTCCTGAAATATTCACCACAGCCCGGTTTGCAGTTTCAAGCTGAGGGGTTTTAATTTATCGGCGGAGACACCGAGAGTGCAAATAAGCTTTGCTTCCTATACTGCTCATCCTCCTCATGGTTTATGTAGTCAGTCACATCTGGAAAGCTGGGGAGGGAGGGATATTCCTTCTGCAGGCAAAGCATGAAGATGACGTGGTTTTAGCAACCTTAACCCCCAGGCTTTCTGCTCACCCAGTTTGCACAGAAGCCGAGGGATAATAGAAGATTAAGCAGGCAGAATAGCGAGTGGAACAATAGGGATTTTGAAAAGGGAGAGAGGAGGAAAAAAATATTAACGTTCAGGGATGGCAAGAGGTAGCTGCGGGTGTCTGTGGCAAGCGTAAAAGAAAATAAATTGAAAAATTAATCACGGCGTTCGATTAGCACCTTCTAACCTGTGTACTGAGGGAGTTTGCTATCAAATCAAATTGTGACCAAGGTGCCTTTAACTTATAGCAATGGCTATAAAGTAAAATTTCCTTCCTTCCTTCCTTCCTTCCTTCCTTCCTTCCTTCCTTCCTTCCTTCCTTCCTTCCTTCCTTCCTTCCTTCCCTTTCTCATTCTCCTTCCTTCCTTCCCTTTCTCTCTCTCTTCTTCCTTCCTTCCTTCCTTCTCATTTTCCTTTCCTTTTCTTCTAAGCCGAGGACAGCATCCCAAAGGAAGGTGTTATTCTACAACATTTTTCCAAAACGTTGCTCTCCCCGGAATTAAAAGCCACTGCATTCCAGTATTCACCCATTCCTCATTTCTAATCTCCACCGCTCCTGTAACTTTTATTTTATTTTTATTTTTTAAAGCAGTTCGCATTAAGCACTAGGTACCTTCACCGTCTTGACTTATTTATAAAAATAATAAATACGGGATATTAAAAAAAACTAAAATAAACATAAATAAAATAGTTCTTTTGGCTTCCCTGTCACTGAGGTTTTGAAAGCGAACAGAACTCGTCTTTTCTGCTTCTCTTCACCCATTTCGGCAAGGAACAGCTGGGTGAAACATGTCAGCCCAGATTTGCACGGTTCATAAACCTCGATTCCTTTGCCCATCTTAAATAAACCAGGAAATTACATTGTTTGCAGTGCTGTAGTCTGTCTCTCCAGGGCTCAGGGCATTTGGCTAAGGAACACAGTAAAAATAACCCGGCTTGTTCAACCTTTGGTACAGGATGGAAATAAACTGGCAGTATTTTTATTTTTTTTATTGCACTGTGTAGATACTGGGACTGTGGAAAAATACGTTCAGAGAAATTAAGAATATTTGTTTCTTAGATCTCCTTTCCTATTTCCCAAACCCAATTTTCAAACGGGGTGGGGTGTGTGTGTGTGTGGGGGGGGTGTCCCTTCCTTGGGAACATCTCCTGCTCCAAAAGACAATTTCAAGAATCCATAAGCACGGGAGTTAAAATGAAGATGTAAGAAAAAGGGGTAGAATTAAACTACCTAGAGATTTATAACATCGTTTAAAAATTCTCTTTTACTTAACCCCCCCTGGCTGCAGATAAATTTAATTTGTTCAGGTCAAACCTGTGTCTCTTAAAACACAGTTCTTACTTGGCTTTCCTTTCCCACTCCCGGTTCCCACCTTAACTCCTCTGAAGATAACAGGAAGAGATTTCAGAGCATTATAAAATATCTTGCTTTTATTCTGCTAATGCGCTTTGCTTTTCGGCTGAATGGGAACCAATTTAATCTGACTGGCACCGTAATGGGTTGCATTTTTTTTTCCCTCCCGAGTTGGAAAAAAGAATGATCCACTCCAAAAATGAGACACTTTGCTGCATCCCAAACAACAGAAAACAGGGTTGTGTTTTCGAGACGCTGAGACGGACGACGTACAAGTTTAATAAATAAATCGTTTTCTAGATTAAAGTCATCCACGAGCTTTCACTCATCCTACAAACCACGTTTTGTCCAGTTTGAGGGTAACCACAAGAGGAAAACTCAGCCCAAGGTGTGTTTTTTTCCCCCAACAAACCACAATCCAGCAAAGTCCAGGAGCCTTGGTGGAGCAGTGGGCTAATGCCTCCTTAAGTAACACCAGCTGCCTGCAATTAGTGCAGGTTCGAGTCCCACCAGGCTCAAGGTTGACTCAGCCTTCCATCCTTCCCAGGTAGGTAAAATGAGGACCCAGATTGTTGGAGGCAATTAAGCTGACTTTGTAATAATGCCGCTTGGGGTGTGTGTGAAAGCCCTAATAAGCAGGCATATACATAGAATGAAGGCTACTGCTAAGCTTGTAAGCCGCCCTGAGTCTTCGGAGAAGGGCGGGATATAAATGGAATTAAAATAAAAATAAATAAAAAGTCTCTGTGTTGTGTGAACCCCATTACTCAGGTTTTAAGGCGTGACAAGACACAGTTGTTTCTCAGAACGATAAGAGGCATCGTGATTGTTAATTATTCAATTAAGCAAGATATAGTCACTGCTTTCCCTTGCTTTAAATTGCAGGCACTTTTTGGATTTATGCATGTTATTAAAAGACAGAAGCGTCGGCGTAGCTTGCAATATTTAATAGTATTTTTAGTTGGAAATTTTAACATGGGTTAACTTCTGATTGTTAGCTACGCGGCTCTCCTTAATGGCCCTGTCATTTACAAATCCGTCACCATCGTCTTTCCCCCCCCCACCAAATCTCCTTAAATTGGTCCATCCCCTTAATTCTCCGCAAAACCCAACATCAGAAAGCTCGAAAAGCAAAACTCAGCCTAGATTTTATTGAGGATTTTATTCAGATGCACCGTTTTTGGAGACAATTGAATATATGATGGAAACATTTGAGGCTTTGAGAAGTAAACCGTCGGTAATCTCATTTTCCCCTGGAATCTGCAGAATTTTCCTAGAATCGCCTTCGAGTCAGCCCCCGCTAGCCATCCCTTGAACTAAACCACGATCCAAACCATCATTCGCCAAGCCACGCCCAGAAATCTGAAGGTGAATAGCATAGGTATGCAGAACGGCCCATGAAGCCGTGGCCTCTGCTTCAGTCCTCTTAAGCGTGACAAAAAGGACTTAGCAGACTGGCAGAGGGCCGAAAGACTACATAGCCCATGCTGCAGCACCGGAGAGAGAAAAACCGAAGCTCAGATTCCCAATGCCACAATGCTGTGGAAATTACGTTAGGAAAGCAGGAGACCTCCAGGGCTGGTTCTCAACAATCTACGCCCAGCGCAGAGCCTCCAGCTTCAGAGGCAGTCTACCCCTAAAGGACCCCACAATCAGGGAGGGTTGGGGAAAAAACACCAAATAGATGTCATATTAGTTGATAATATAGTTCTTAAATCTTCTCTCCACCCGAGAGTCTTCTTCTTAACACATATTTAATGTTACATAGTACGTATTACGTTCTTCTCTCTAGATCGTTTTCCTAGCCACTGGTTAAAAATTGTCCCGTGTTCTAAATTATACTGAATCTTCTTTCTCTTTTTACCTTCAATTCAAGGTCAATCTGTCCATTTCTGCACAATCTAAAATTTTCTTAATTAATTCTTCTTCCTCCGGGGTGTTACTTTTGAAGACAGCCCTTGGCCTGAAATGTCTACGGTCGCCTGCTTGAGCAGGGGGTTGGACTAGAAGACCTCCAAGGTCCCTTCCAACTCTTGTTCTTCTCCTCTTCTGCCTTTGGATACTTACGACTTTGGACACACACACACACACCCAGTGATCTCTTTGAGATTTTTCTAAATTTTCAAAATCTTTTCCTTGAGCGTCATGCAACTTACCCACGGTGGACACGAGTAATGACCAGAGGAAGGCTTGGCTCTTTCCGGCGTCAGCTGGACCCCCCATTTTTTTTTTTGGGTTAGTGTCCAAGTCCCAGCCACATGGAGGGGAAGAGCTGGTAGCAAGGCCGAGGACGCCTTCCCGTCGAATGGCGGAGAGGGGGGCACCGTCCGTTTAAGAACTCGCCTGCTGCAAAGGATGCTATCTCTGCAGAAATCTGGAGCCAATGAGAAGGTGGCGTTTGGGGAGAAAAAAAAACGGGGTGTGTGTGTGTGTGCAGAGATGAACCAGTTTCCCCCCCACTCCCCAAAGAGAACAAAACATAAAAGCTTGCATCTATGGTGGCTATTGTTGAGCAGCCTGCGAGCTGGGCAAAGAGGCTGCATTCTTGGCAAACTGTGGGTGAGGGCACAGCCTCTGAAAAATGCCATTTTTCTCGCCTCCCGACAGGCAGAGCCTTCGGCCAGGGATAGGAGGGGTGGGGGTCTGTAATTTCAGTTTTAAAGTCTTTTTTTTAAGGAGATTTCTTGACACAGAATCCACAGCTGGCAGGGTGAATTCCAATAGCAGAGAAGATTTGTAGGGTTTGAAGCACTGATGATGTTACCTAGTTGGGTAATGAAACGTCTGCAAGAAAACCATCTAACTCAGACAGCATCAAGGAGCCCACCTCAATGACCATCAAGCATCCAAGTTACATTCCTGCTGCCTTGGGTCAATTTTGCTCGGCCGTTTTGCACATCACCTGGACCTGACCACTGCAAAGAGATTCTTTACTGAGCCAGTAGGTGGAAAAAAATCAGCTTAATCAATTACAATTTTCCTTGCCCTATGATGCTCGAAGAGGATTTTCTCTCTTAAGAGAACAGCAAAACTTTTTTTGCAGAATTAAAAAGTTCCCTATTTTTGGAGAAAACACTGCAGTGGGCAGCCTGAGGAAAACCTCAACGGATCCGGGTTCAAAATGTGAATGCTAGACAAAAACACCCACAAAAGAGCTTTCGGATTTTGTTCATGGTGGGGCCGAAAATTAGGCACCTGTCGCCAAAGTTAAGATAAAACCCTAAGGCAGAAGAAAAAAAATATCAGATGTCACAAACAGACAAATCTTTTCAAAATCTTCCTCTGAAGGCCACTATTTCAGTACAATTGCGGTTTTTAGTAGGCGTTACACATTCCAGAGAACACACAGGCATGTGTTGTGTTCTCTTTGGTCTTAGCCAAGTCCAAAGTGGGCAGTTGGAAGATGTTGGGTTTGCAAACTGCTGTTTATTTATTTATTTATAGAATATTTGTAGCCTGTGGGTCCTTGGTGCTCTCTGAGCTTGGTGGTTTTCTTGCAGACGTTTCATGACCAAACTAGGGAGCATCGTCATTGCTAGAAGGAAAAAGGGTTTGCTGTCTCTGCAAGCCAGCTGATTTTACATAAAGAGAGAGCAATCCTCTCTCACCTCCTAACCCTGATGAGGTTGTTTAGTTGGGTCATGAACTGTCTGCAAGAAAGTTATGACGGCACTGAAACAACGGACTTATGTCCATTTTTCAGAGTGACCACATTTGCAGCATCCCCAAGATCATGCGATTAAAATTCAAATGCTTGGCAACCGGTTCGTATTTATGAGCGTTGCTGTCTCCCAGGGTCACATGATCAACTGGCTCGTATTTATGATGGTCGCAAAGTCCTGGGGTCATGTGATCGCCTTTTGCGACCTTTCTGACGAGCCAAAATCAATGGGGCAGCCAGCTTCACAACTGAACAACCAGGTTAGTAATAATAATAACAATAATAAAGTTGGAAGGGACCCTGGAGGTCATCTAGTTCAACCCCCTGCTCAGGCAGGAAACTCCATTTCAGACAAATGGCTGTCCAGTCTCTTCTTAAAAACTTCCAGTGTTGGAGCATTCACAACTTCTGGAGGCAGGTGGTTCCACTGGTTAATTGTTCTCACTCTCAGGAAATTTCTCCTTAGTTCTAGGTTGCTTCTCTCCTTGACTAGTTTCCATCCGTTGCTTCTTGTCCTGCCTTCTGGCGCCTTGGAGAATAGCTTGACTCCCTCTTCTTTGGGGCAGCCCCTGAGATATTGGAACACTGCTATCATGTCACCCCTCACCCTTCATTAAACTAGACCTGCCCAATTCCAGCAACCGTTCCCTATATGTTTTAGCCTCCGGTCCCCTGATCATCTTTGTTGCTCTTCTCTGCACCCTTTCTAGAGTCTCAACATCTTTTTTACATCGTGGTGAGCAAAACTGGAGACAAGTGTTCCAAGGGTGGGCTTACCACGGCCTTGTAAAGTGGTATTAACACTTTAGGTGACCTTGATTCTCTCCCTCTCTTAATGCAACCTAGCACTGTGTTGGCTTTTTGGGCAGCTGCAGCACAGGGCTGGCTCCTAGCTAAGGGATCGTCCACTAGGACTCCGAGATCCCTTGCACAGGTGTTACTACTGAACAGGAACGAATTCCCATCGCCCAGTACGCTCACACAGAGAAGGCCTCCTCAGGGTACCGTCGGCCAGACAATGTCGGCTGGCGACCCCCAGGGGAAGGGCCTTCTCTGTGGGAGCGCCAGGCCTGTGGAACCAGCTCCCCCATGAGCTTCGGATGGCCCAAGATCTCCAGTCCTTTCGCCGCGGCCTCAAAACACTCCTGTTCCACCTGGCTGACCTGGACTGACAGGCATTTTAATTATGTTTTTAATTTTTTAACTCTAACTTTTAATTTATTTTAATTTAATTTATTTATTGTACAGAGGCCTTTAATTTTAATTTTTATCTTAACTTCTGTATTTATTCTATGTTACTGTTGTGAGCCGCCCTGAGTCCTTCGGGAGATAGGGCGGCATATAAGTCCCAATAATAAATAATAAAATAAAATAAAATAATAAAATAAAATAAAATAATAAAATAAAATAATAAAATAAAATAAAATAAAATAAAATAATAAAATAAAATAATAAAATAAAATAAATAAAATAAATAAAATAAATAAATAAGGTACCATCCATCCTATACCTGGGCGTTTGTTTTTTCTTGCCTGAATGTAGAACCTTGCTAGTCATCTAGTCCAACCCCCTACACCGCCCCCCCATCGGACTACACCCCCCATCCCCGGGTAGGAGAGATGGGCACTGTAGTCTGGAAGGGCAACCTGCTCCCTCCTTCCCGCCCGCACGTGCTGAAGCCCGGCTCCTTCCGGCTTCCGCCCTTCCCGGCCTCCGGCGACGGAAGTCGGGCAGTGACGTCACCGCGCGCAGCGTCCCGTTCTCAGCGCTTCCCGGCCAAGATGGCGGCCTCCGTCTTGAGGTGACCGCGGAGGAAAAAAAAAAAAAAGGGGGCGGGTGGGTCCGGCTCGTGTGGAAGGGCTTTCCGCCTCCTCGGAGTGGGGAAACACGCGTGTTCGGGGCTGGGAAAGCGGATCCTGACGCGCTGGGAGGCTGCGGGGTGACCTCGAGGGCGCCCCGGCTGCGTGGGGCGGATTCTCTCGTGCACAAAGACACGTGTTTCGCCCTCCTCCCTGTCCCGCTCGTGCCCTCGAACCGTCCTTCCCCCTTCCTCCCTGCTGGGGTGGGAAGGGGTAGGACTGCATAACCCATCATGCCCGGCTAGCTCGCCAGGCGGGCTGGACCCGCACCTCCCATGCAAGCCGGGGACGATGGGCACTGTAACCCGACCCTTCCAGAGCTGCGCCTTGCGAAAGGGAGCGAGCTCAGACCCGGGATCTGCAAAACAAACAAAAAAAAGAGTGTACACGTGTCTATGTGCATGTCTGAGTGTGCCCCGCGGACACAGCGCCCTCTGTTGGTGATGGCTAGTATTAACAGCATATCTGAGCGAGAGTCTGGCCGGATTCGTTTGAAATCTGGGCCTGAACCAGGGGATCAGAGCCGGCGTAAGGAAAGTGTCGGAATAGGATTGTGGAGACCCGGGTTCGAGTCCCCCCTCGGCCACAGAAGCTCCCTTGCTGTCCCTTGGCAAAATATCATGTGGGCCTTCAAGAAAAACCTGACCCTAACCCTGCGAGGTAGGCTGATACCCAGCAGGGGGTCTTCCAAAATGACCCTTGGGCAGGGGTCTTCAAACTTGGCCCTTTTATGACTTGTGGACTTCAACTCCCAGAATTCCTCAGCCAGGCACGCCGGCTGAGGAATTCTGGGAATTGAAGTCCACAAGTCATAAAAGGACCAAGTTTGAAGATCCCTGCCCTTGGGTGACTGGTGGACTTCAACTCCCAGAATTCCCCAGCCAGGCACGCCGGCTGAAGAATTCTGGGAGTTGAAGTCCACCAGTCATCCAAGGGCCAAGTTGGAAGACCCCTGGCCTAAAAAGAACAAACTCTTGCCTATAAATCTTGTAATTTTTTTGGCTGTTTCAGATTAGCAAGTCGGCGCTGCCTCTGCCTACGCCTCAGCCCGGCGTCCTACATGCCACAGTAAGTTTCTGATGCTATTGAAGAAGAAGAAAAGAAAAAGTTATCGCTTACCGCTTTCTTAAGTCTTTGCACGTAAGGAAAGATTTTTTTAACAAAACTGCTAAGCTTGTAAGCCGCCCTGAGTCTTTGGAGAAGGGCGGGATATAAATGGAATTAAAATAAAATAAATAAATAAATAAAACAGCCCCAGTGGAATATACCATTTGTACAGTAAATTTGATTTTTTGGTGAAGCCCCCCCCCCCCCTCAGTCAGTAGATTTACAGTTTAGGGCAGGGGTCTTCAAATTTAGCCCTTTTGTGACTTGTGGATTTCGACTCCCAGAATTCCTCAGCCAAGTTTGAAGACCCCTGGTTTACTGCCTTTTTACGTAAGTGTGAAAAAAAAACCGGTCATAAAGGGTCACTTTTTTCAGTGCTGTTGTAACTCAAGAGCCTTGGTGGAGCAGGGGGCTAATGCCTCCTTAAGTAACACCAGCTGCCTGCAATTAGTGCAGGTTCGAGTCCCACCAGGCTCAAGGTTGACTCAGCCTTCCATCCTTCCCAGGTAGGTAAAATGAGGACCCAGATTGTTGGGGGCAATTAAGCTGACTTTGTAATAATGCCGCTTGGGGTGTGTGTGTGTGAAAGCCCTAATAAGCAGGCATGTACATAGAATGAAGGCTGTTGCTAAGCACATTGATTTGCGCTTCTTAGATTGTAAGCCACCCTGAATCTTCGGAGAAGGGCGGGATATAAATGAGATTAAAAAAAAGTGGTTGTAAGTTGAGACACAATGGAGCCCAACATTTCTGTTGCTAAGTGAGACAGTTATGGGAACCTCAGCCTTCTTGCCACCGTGGTTCAGTGAAACATTGCATCCGTTAAGTTAGTAACCTTGTTGTAAAGTGAAGCTGGCTTCCCCATTGGCTTGGCTTGTCGGAAGATGATCACGTGACCCCAGGAAACCGTCGCAAAGTACACGCCAGTTGCCAAGCGTCCAAATTTTGATGGACTTAACCTGTATGCATTATTGGGTGTTTGGGGCCTGCCTCCTAACACATTCTCCGTGGTTTTGTTCCAGTGTGGTCCCCATGGGGACGACCGCGAAGGAAGAAATGGCTAAGTTTTGGGAGAAGAACACCAAATCTCAGCGCCCCTTGTCCCCGCATATCACCATTTATGGGTAAGACACATCTTTAATTGGGCGTTTGATAATTGCAGGTGCCCCTGCAAGGTAGGCTGGATTGAAAGGACAAGAAAGGAGAAGTTTTGAGGTGTCCTTGGTGCTCTCTTGAGTTGGGTTGTTTCTTACGGACCTTTCATGACCTAACTAGGTAACGTCATCAGGGGGATTTGCCTTCGGCAAGCAAGCTACTTGTATATGAACAGAGAGTAAAGCCCACTCCCCTCTAGCACCGATGATGTTACCTAGCTGGGTCGTGAAAGGTCTGCAAAGAGCCTTTGAGCCAAGATCAAAGACCCCCACATTCCTTCTCCTCGTCCTTTTTCCCTCTCTCTTCTCTTTCTCCTCCCCTCCACAAACTTAATTCCCTTCTAGCACCGATGATATTGCATAGTTGGGTCATGAAACGTCTGCAAGAAAACAGCTCAGAGAACACCAAGGATCTCATAGTCCTCCTCCTCCTCCTCCTCCTCCTCCTCCTCCTCCTCCTTGTAAACCCCAATCCCTTCTAACTGAAGATGTTACCTTGTTGGGTCATGAAATGTCTCCAAGAAAACCACCAAGCTCAGAGAACACCAAGGATCTCACATTCCTCCTCCTCCTCCTCCTCCTCCTCCTCCTCCTCCTCCTCCTCCTCCTCCTCCTCCTCCTCCTCCTCCTCCTTGTAAACCCCAATCCCTTCTAACTGAAGATGTTACCTCGTTGGGTCATGAAACGTCTGCAAGAAAACCACCCAGCTCAGAGAACACCAAGGATCCCACAGTCACAATCCTCCTCCTCCTCCTCCATCCCTCTACCATTGATGATGTTTCTTAATTGGGCATTGAAATGTTTGCCAGAAAACCACCAAGCTCAAAAGCCCCCTGGGTTGAAATGTCCTACTCCACCCCCAGCCACCCATAGCACTGAACAGGTTCTCTTTCAGTCGTAAGCCGAGGATTACTTGCACCTCAGTTTGCCTGCACTTAGCTGCTCCCTGGGGGGGGGGGGGAGAAATGCCATCCCAAGCTTTTGCCACTGACAGCCAAGCTCAAAATCTTGGCTCCTTTCTCTTTAAGGAACCCGTTCCTCTGCTGCCCATCGAGGAGAATTTGCCCTCCCCCCCCCACCTCCGGTCATCTAATTCCTCGGCCGCCTCCAGAGATTCCAGTGTTCCTTCTCTTGTTCGTTCTGGTGGGATTCCTCAAATAATTCGGAGTGGGGAGCAGATCAAAAGAGCTGGAACAGTTTGGCCTGGCCTGGCCTGAGCTCAGTGCTTGGGACACAGAAGAGCAGAATAACAAAAGAGTAGGAAGGGAGCCTGGAGGTCTTCTAGTCCAACCCCCTGTGCGAGGAGACCCTATACCGTTTCAGACAAAAGGATGTCCAATCTCTTCTCCGGTGTTGGGGAAGGAAGGAAGGAAGGAAAAAAGAAGAGCAGAATAATAGAGGGGTCTTTGAAGTCTTCTGGTCCAACCCCTCGCTCAAGCAGGAGACCGTGTACCATTCCAGACAAGGGGTTGGACAATCTCTCCTGAAAAACCTCCAGGGTTGGAGCCCCCAGAACTTCTGGAGGCAAGCTGTTCCACAGGTTAATTGTTCTAACAACGATTCGTTGGTCTCTCTCCTTTGCTCCTTTCTTTCCCCTTAATAAATGTCAGCGCTGTCATTTACAGTATCCCCCTTTCCTTCCTTTTAGGTGGTCCCTGCCGATGTCAATGTCCATCATTCACCGCGGGACCGGTGTGGGAATGAGTTTTGGTGCGTCACAATTTCTCAATCTTTTCCCCGATTGACAAGGAATGTTTCCCGCGAGGAGCGGGAAACCTCTGTGAGTTATTGTATCACCTAACGTCATCATCAGTCTTAGGTGATACCATAACTCCCAGGGCACCTGGGCTGATCTCATGGCAGCCACATCAGAAGCAGTTGGTGGGGGGGTATGCTGAATTATAACATCTGTCCCATTGCAATTCTATGCCTTCATTTTATCATGGTTTTATCTTAATATTTTATCTCCTATAGCATTGTCCACATATATTTTTGATAAGAGATAAATTAGATAGATAGATATAATGATAGAGATGATAGATATATAGAAATGATAAGAGATGATGGAGATAATGATTGATAGATAATGATAGATGATTGATAGATAATGATAGATAAAAGATAGATCAGAGATGGATAGCTGGATGGATGATAAAGATATTAGAGAAGATGGATGAATGGATGGATATACACACACACACACATATATATACACACACACATACACTGTGTGTGTGTGTGTGTGTGTGTGTGTGTGTGTGTGTGTGTGTTGATATAGATATATTTATTTTATTTTATTGAATTTGTATACCGCTCTATTCCCGTAGGACTCAGGGCAGTTTACAGGGCAGTTAAAACCATGAAATACAAAAATTTAAATCAATTAAAACAATTAAATTAAATTCAAGCCCCAAGAGTAAATCTAAAAAACCCTCTCTCTCTCTCTCTCTCTCTCTATATATATATATATATATATATATTAGAGAGAGAGAGAGATTAGCTGATGGTTGATTTAAACGAAATTTGCAGGATCCGCTCTGGGTTGGTCACTGGGACTAAAGGTTTTGTCTTCCGAGCTTTTGAATCCGTGCTCGAACCCCTCGTCGGGGACAGAGAGACGTTCCCTGAGATCGACCCAGACTGGATCCTGCAACATCATCCCGGGACACGTATATTTGCCTCCATTCGTAAACTAAGGGTCATCCTCGACTTAAGAACAGTTAACGACCGTCCAAAGTTACAACAGCCCTGAAGAAAAGTGACTTAGGACCGTTTTTCACACTTATGCCTCCCCCACCACGGTCCCAGGATCCAAACTCAAGACACTGGGAACTGACTTACGTTGACGACGGTCGCCGTGTCTCCCGGGAGGTCATGCGATCCTCTTTTGCGACCTTCTGACAAGCAAAGTCAAGGGGTGGGGTGGGGGTTAGGGTTTGGGTTAACCCTAACCGGACTCATTTAACAACCATGTTGCTAACTGAGCAACTGCAGTGATCCCCTTAACAACTGTGGTGAGAAAAGTCATACAGTGGGGCAAAACGAGAGATTTTGGGCTGAAGTGTCATAAGTCGAGGACTCCCTGCATTGTGTGTCCTGCTGGATGTGTTTCACCAGGTGTGTCGCTCTTCGCCTTAAGTGCCTTGGCTCTTCCCGGACAGTTTTCTGACTACCTGGACATGATCAGGTCACTCAGCCTGGCGCCTGCTCTGATTTACTCGGCCAAGTTTGCTTTGGCCCTACCCATAACCTACCACACCTGGAACGGGATTCGGCATCTGGTAAGCAGCCACTATTACTGTTTGTATGTCAGCCTTGCAGGGCCGACGAGGTGAGTTAATCCTACTTCATGGTGACCCTCCATTGACGGAATCTTGCCCCGGTGAATGTACGGAGACAATTCTGAAATAAACCTCCGTTTGGTTATCAATGACAGACACGCACAGATATGGAACTTTTATTACACGCCTTAGAAAATTACATCATTAAATTACTTTAAATCACCATTGAGACTGAGGCACTGGTTAGAATAGAATAGAATAGAATAGAATAGAATAGAATAATAGAATAGAATAGAACAGAACAGAACAGAATAGAATAGAATAGAATAGAATAGAATAGAATAGAATAGAATAGAATAGAATAGAATAGAATAGAATAGAATAATGGAATGAAGAAGAGAAGAGAAGAATATAGATTAGATAATAGAATAGAATAATGGAATGAAGAATAGAATAGGATAGGATAGAAGAGAAGAGGATAGGATAGGATAGAATAGGATAGGATAGGATAGGATAGAATAGAAATAAGAGCTGGAAGGGACCATGGAGGTCTTCTAGTCCAGCCCCCCACTCAAGAAGAACCTATAGCATCTCAGACAAGTGACTGTCCAGTCTCTTCTTAAAAACCTCCAGTGATGGAGCCCCCACTATTCCAGGAGGCAACTTCTGTTCCACTGGTTGATTGTCCTCACTGTCTGGAAGTTTCTCTTTAATTCCCCTTAATAATGCTCGCTCGCACACTGCTAGATGCACCCGGGAACTTTTGAAGCCGTTCCGTTGGGATGTTTTTGATCTCACCCACCCACCCCAGAGCCCAGATTTGGGCTGCGACGACGACTGAGGAATTTCAAACCTCGTTAAGACGTTACGACCGGTGCCTCAATTTGAACGGCGGCGATGTCAAAAAGCCAGATAATGTAGCTTTCTAACGTGTGTAATGAAAGTTCCGTATCGGCCATCGGTGTCCATCACCAATAACCAAACGGGGGTTTATTTCCGAATTGCCCTCGTATAATTCTGACCCCCCCCCCCAGTCTCTTTTACAGCCTGAGAAATTAGGGAGGGTCGTTCGGACTTTCTCCCCTCTGCCTAGTATCAACTGGGGGCTGATCTGATCTGACTCCTCCCTCTGCAGCCCTTCTCCCCCCAATGTTCCAAAGTCTTTCCCACATGCCATTCCATCACAGCTAGTCCTTGACTTAACCACAGCTCGTTTAGTGACGGTTTGAGGTAGCTGTGGCCACCCACCGGTTATCTTCTAGTTCCTCGTGTTGTGACGTCGTCCTTGTCTCCCTCTTTTGTAGGCCTGGGACATGGGCGTGGGTTTCAAGATACCCCAGTTGTACCAGTCTGGAGTTCTCGTCCTCGTCCTGACGATTCTCTCTTCCCTTGGGATCGCAGCCATGTGAAGAGAATTAAGAGGCACAGCCTCTCTGCACGCTCCCCAACTTTCTCACTTTTGCCCCCTTCCGCACCCACAGAGTTGGCACAACGGGGGACTTCTGCCCCGTTTGCTAATTAGGAAAATAGCAGGTGAGGGCGGAAGGGCCAACCTCAGCGAAATTCACATTATTGCCCAGTTGTAATCAGAAAGGAGACAGTTCTACTTGGATCTTTGTAGGGATTTCTCTCCTTTTATTTTTTTTTTCCCCCATTTCTTTTCATTGCGAGAAGACACAATTTTGCTCCAGGGGCTCTTGGGGGGGGGGATCCCTCCCCCAGCCTAAAAATCCCACCGCTCGAAAGGCGGCTGGGCTAAGAAGCTGACGGTTCTCCCACGGTGGCGAAGGCCAACCGTTCGCTCTCAAGAACAATCCTTTCCTTTGAAAGAACCACAGGGTATGCGTGCACACGGGCGTGGGTGCAACACATTTCAGGAAACACAACACCGTCCATTGACAGCAAGCCGACACGAAGAGTCACACAGCTGAAGGGGACACCTCCAGTCTGGCTGATGTTTTTTTTCCAAGTGGGCCTGTGGATCCCGGTGCGTGTGTGTGTGTGTGTGGAGGGGACACGGAGGCAGGCCGAAATCTTGCAAAGTTTTCTCTATCCCATTTGCAGGAGGAGGAAGGGGGGAAAAAAACCAGTCCTATCTTTGCATTAAACTTTTGGGGAAGCCAAATTTTCTGGCCTGGCCTGGCCCGGCTGGATTCATCGTCCAGTTAATTGTTTGCTTGCTTTTGAGCCAAGGAAAGATTTTCAGCCTTTCCTCTCCATCCCCCTCCTCCAAAAAAAAAATAAAAATGAAACCCACCCGTTCATCTTCTGTAAATAAATTGTCTTATTTTGCTTTTCCATTCGTGAATGATGAGAGGCTGACGGCCCCCTCGCCAGAATGAAATTTTTCCTCCTGGTGGCGGCGGTGGGTGGGGTGCCCCGATGAGGATTTTCCGGTTAGTAATAAAAACATTGCAAAATAAACTCCTGCGCTTGCATTTGTGGTTTGAAACGGGAGAGGACCTTTTCAGATGTCAACTAGCCGTCAAAACGGACCAGTTTAGCCCCACCTCCCAAAATACGGACTTTGACTCCTTCCTTCCTTTCCCAGCTGTTATTTATTAATTAAATTTCTTGGCCACCCATCCTACCACAGGGTGACCTTGGACAGGCTTATAATCTGTCTGAGGACCCAGATTGTTGGGGGCAATTAAGCTGACTTTGTAATAATGCCGCTTGGGGTGTGTGTGTGAAAGCCCTAATAAGCAGGCATGTACATAGAATGAAGGCTACTGCTAAGCTTGTAAGCCGCCCTGAGTCTTCGGAGAAGGGCGGGATATAAATGTAATAAAAATAAAAATAATAAATATATTAAAAAAGATTTTTTTAAAAAAATGCAATACTGCAAAAATACAATACAGGTAGTCCGAGATGTTTTGCTAAAGCGAACTTTTGCCCCATTTTAACAATCCTCCTTTCTAACTATTGTTAAGGGAATCGCTGCGAATTTTTAAATTGGCACCACTGTATCACGAACTTAACTGCAGTGATTTGCTGAACAACTGCGGCAAGAAAGCTCGCTTAGCGAGTGTCTCGCTTAGCGACAGAAATGTTGGGCTCCAGTTGTGCTCGAGGACCAGATTAGAAGGATGCTGAAGGCTTGTTAGGCAGCAATTTGCTTGCAAACCATAAAAGCAGATTTTATTTTTGGGGGGGGGCGAGGAGGAGACTCAAGCAGTTTTGTAATGAATTGTTCACCAATTAAAAACAAGAATAAATGTAATTACGTGCCCTCAGGTCGTTTTCCTAGCCTGCCCCATGGACGAAATGTTTTCTCCCAGCCCTAGATTTAGCTTCCATCCATCCGAAAACCATTTTTACAAAACAAAAAAACACACTTGATTGTCAAAATGCTTTTCGGGGAGCACAAGCTGATTTTTTTGTCTTCTGTTCTGCAAATTACGTGTCTCTTTGCTGCTAGCGGCCCGGCTTATTCTGCACCAGGCAATTGTTTGGCGTCTTGGGTTTTTAAAACTTTTGATCTAGGTGCACGGAGTATTTGCAAAGCCGAAAAGCCGGGTCCTACTCAAATGGGTTCCCTTGAAGCTCCCAAAATTAATTACCTTCTTTCTGCCTCCTCGCGGTTCTGCAAATGCACACTCTTTCGTTAAATAATTCTCTTTTTTTTAAATCAAGGGTGCTGTTATCGCCAGCTCTGCCTTCCAATTCCTGCAGCTTATTGCTTTTTGTAATAAAATCCCGCACGTGTTTTAAAAAAGGGGAGACTTTAAAACACGGAGCCTAAAATTCCCCTTCCCCCTCGTTTTAATGCTGCTGCAGGAGAATTCATTCAGATGGAAACGCGGAATGCACCACCACGATTGGGACTAGAATTTCCATTGCTAAGGTGGTGGTGAAGTGGTTTTACGTCCAATTTTAAGCTTTTCTCACCGTGGTCGTTAAGGGAAACACTGCAGTTGTTCGGCGGATCACACGGTCATTAAGTAAAACCAGTTCCCCCATTGCTTGCTGGGATGACGTAAGCCCGGGAGGCTGCTACAGTCATATAAGTACGCGCCAGTCGCCAAGTGGCTGAATTGTGATCATGTGACTAGGGAGGCTGCAGAGGTCATACGTGCGAGGACTGCTCATAAGTCTCCTTTTTTAGTGTCCTAACTTTGAACGGTTGATAAAACAATGGTTGTAACCGGTGCCAATTGTGGTCGTAACCTTGAGGACGACCTGTATCTTAAGTAACGCTCGGGATACATTGTCACTAGCTTAAATGAAGACACCCCACCCCCCATCCCCACCCTTTCCGGCCAGGAAAAACAGCTGGAAATTCAGTGTCCAATTAGCTTTATTAATTATTAGCAAAACAACCCCTCCGGTGTTAACGGACCCCCTTCAGCTGTTGAGCCACCCCTGTGATTTTGGTTTTCTTCCGAACCCTTGCACTCGTGTTGGTATCCCACAGATGGTTTTCTCTCTCTCTCTCTCTCTTACACACACACAAAGACACACACACAGTGCTCAGACACAAACGGAGAATCGGGGTGTGGGGGATGGAAGAATGGATCTGAACCGGGACGCGTGGGGGAAAAAAAAGCTTTTAAAGACTGGTGCTTTCCACTTTTTTTAAAAATCATTGGTAATTGATTTTTTTTTGTTTTGTTGTGTTTTATTAAATCTGGCCTCCCGGGAAGATTTATGTGGAGGAAAGGGGTCTGGACGCGGTCCTTTCGCTCGCCGTCTTCGGCGTCTCCAACCCCTGCCTGCTTTTCGTGAGCGGCCGACTGGAGGGCAGAACCTCTGGCGAACGGTCACCCCGGGGGTTGACCTCCAGTGACCCCGGACGGGGGTTCCCCTCCAGAGACCCCGGACGGCAAGGAGAGAGACCCCGAGAGTTGACCTCCAGTGACCCCGGGCGAGGGTTGACCTCCAGAGACCCCGGACGGCAAGAAGACAAAGGCTCCGGGGGCCCCAAGCCTTTGGGCCTTGCTTCTCGGGACCGGGCTTTCCTGGATGGAGGAGCCTCGGCGGAGATCGTCCTCCTCGGGGTGGGCTCCCGCGAGCTGGGGCGGCTGGGGGTGGGCGGCTGGGGGCTGGTGTCCTTCAGACGCAGATCCATGCAACCCGGCTGGCGGGAAAGCGGGACATCGTCGTCCGCTCTCTCCTTCGGCGGCTTGGCCTCCAATTCGGGGGCTTCCAGGGCGTCCGGCCCACCGGCGTCTCTCAGCCGGAGGTCCATGCTGCCGGGCTGGCGAGACAGCGGGCCACTGGGGGTAGCGCCTAGCCGGGACCCAAGGCTTTCTCGAGCTGGCATCTTCCCACTTGAGGGTGGTCGCTCGGTGCTTTTACCGGGGGTCCGGCTGTGCTTAGAGACGGCTTCCTTGGGCACGGAGGGCTGCCAGGGGGGAAAGAGAACCGTGAAGGGTGCTTCCTATAGAAGGGGGTTTGTTTACTCCTCCTTAGCCTCCCTTCCTCCTCCTCCTCCTCGTGCTCCTCCTCTTCGCCAACCCCTCTCCCTTCAAGAACTGATGATGTTACGTAGTTGGGTCATGGGACGTCTGCAAGGAGATCAAGCTCAAAGCACCAAGGGTCCCACAGTTGTCTTCTTCTTCCTCCTCCTCCTCCTCCTCCTCCTCCTCCTCCTCTCCTCCCCCTCCTCTTCTCCTCCTCCTCCCCCTCCTCCTTTCCACAAAGCCCTTTCCCTTCTACACTGTTGATGTTAGCTAGTTAGGTCATGAAACGTCTGCAAGAAAACCGCCAAGCTCAGAGGGCACAAGGACCCCACAGTCCTCCTCCTTTTCTCCTCCTCTTCCTCCTCCTCCTCCTCCTCCTCCTCCTCTTCTTCTCCCCCTCCCCCTTTCCACAAACCCCTTACCCTTCTACGTGAAGCGTCTGCAAGAAAACCGCCAAGCTCAAAGAGCGCCAAGCACCCCACAGTCTTCCTCCTCCTCCTCCTCCTCTTCTCCTCCTCCTCCATTCCACAAACCCCACTCCCTCCTACGCTGATGACGTTACCTAGCTGGGGTCCTGAAACGTCTGGAAAGAAGCCACCAAGCTGGCAGAACACCCCGAGGACCCCTCCTTTCAACCCAGAGTTGCAGATATTCCTCCCCGCCCATGGCGGCATGGGGCTGCTTACCTTGCCAACAATTTCCGGACACAATCCGTTGCAGGCTTTGCTTAAGGCCGCCGATTTATTCATCCATTCGGTAAGCCGGGCCGCTGCGTCGATGGAACGGGAGGTGAGAGAGACCTTGGCCGGTGGGATTTTCAAGGGCATGTCCCAGGTGGTCATATAGGTACCCCAGGGAGAAGCCTAGGGGAAAGGGGAGACCTCTCTCTGCCACGGGTTCAACACTGCAGGCCAGGGGGAAAGAAGCGGGGGGGGGGCATTCACACGGCAGGACACAGATTTGGAGAAGCCCACCGTTGTAGTGCAGGTCGCGCCTGCGTTCGTAACTCAAGGACAACCTGCGTTGGCAACAGCCCTGAAACCTTTGCCGGCTTAGCGCAAGCAAACCTGGGGGGTTTTGTGGGAAACCAACCCCAGCTTTAGCCTGTTAAGTTATTGCCAAGGGGTCCTTGACTCACAACCGTTTCAGTGACCGGTCAAAGGTGCAGCAGCCCCTATTTTAAAAAAAAACAATGGTTTTTTCACACCTCTGCAGCGTCCCCTGTGGTCACGTGATGGAAATCCAGGCGCTTGGCCACTGACTCGTATTTATGACGCTTGCAGTGTCCCCCGGGGTCAAGGGACAAAACCCCCCTCCCCCCTTTTTGTGGCCTTCTGAGAAGCAGAGTCAACGAGGAAGCCGGGATTCCCTTAACCAGGGTGGAAGGAAAGGTGGTCAAGTGGGGGGAGGCTTCCTCAGCCGAGGTCTCGCTTAGCGACAGAAATTTTGGGCGCAAGGGTGGCTGTAAGTTGAGGGCTACCTATGCTCATCT
The DNA here is from genome assembly GCF_947247035.1 of Vipera ursinii. NCBI lineage: Eukaryota > Metazoa > Chordata > Lepidosauria > Squamata > Viperidae > Vipera > Vipera ursinii. The sequence continues at coordinate 3,110,291 of NC_139528.1, forward strand.
TATTGTTACGTCGTGGTGGTCAGTTTAAGGGGTGAAATCCCTGGCTGGGGGGAAAAAGAGAATAAAAGTCACCTTGGAGCGCGGGATGGAAGGAAGCAAGTGGCCTCGGTCATTGGCTACGAACTGAGTGAATCCTTCCCGGGTTGAAGGATGCTGATGGGAGAAAAAGAAGGGAAGGGGAAGGGAAGGAAGTTAGAAGGAGGGAAGGAAAGGAAAGGAGGAAAAGGAAGGGAAGGGAAGGGGGAATGGAAAGGAAGATTGAAGGAGGGAAGAAAGGAAAGGGAAAGAGGGAAGGAAAGGAAAGGAAAGGAAAGGAAGATAGAAGAAGGGGAGGGGAGGAAAGGAAAGAAGGGAAGAAGGGAAAGGAGGAAAAGAAAGGGAAGGGAAGAAGGAAAAGAGGGAAGGGAAGGAGGAATGGAAAGGAAGATAGAAGGAGGGAAGAAAGGAAAGGGAAAGAGGAAAGGAAAGGAAGATAGAAGGGGAGGGGAGGAAAGGAAAGAAGGGAAGAAGGGAAGAAGGGAAAGGAGGAAAAGAAAGGGAAGGGAAGGAAAGAAGGAAAAGAGGGAAGGGAAGGGAAGGAGGAATGGAAAGGAAGATAGAAGAAGGGAAAGGAAGGGAAAAAAGGAAAGGAGGAAAAGAAAGGGAAGAGAAAAGACAGAATGGAAGAGGGAGGAGAGAAAAGGAAAAAGAATGGAATGGAAAGGATGGTGGGGATGGAGAAAGAATAGAATGGAACGCAGAATAAAATACGGGAATAAGTGCAGAATGCCAAATACAAAACGGATGGCAATAGAAAAGAACACGACAGGAAGGTAGGAACAGGATCGGGGACGTGAAATGCATTATTCATTAGATTCGCTCTCTTAAGGTGCCTTCTGGTAATTTCAGGCACACAATACCAGCACATCCCACTCCTCTCGCTTCTTATTCTCCCGTGCCTACGTTCTTTTCAAGAAAAAATAAAATAAAATCAAAATGCAATCATCCATTAGACTTCATCTGGCAAATTTAACACTTGTCCTGCTCTTGTTTTTCACCTCCACCTTCGTTAATGAACAAGGATCCAGAAGCCAAAACCCGTAAAACCCATCTGAGCTGTAAGCTCTTCCCCAGAGGACGGTGAGAAGCGCATCCCATTTTTTGTTTTGATTTTTTTTTACACAAATCTTGACTCGAAAAATGATGAAGATGACAAAATTCGCAAAGTGGAACCAAAGGCCTAGAACAGACATTTTTTTTTAAAAAAAAGTGTTCACATTTCCTTAGAGGTTTACCCTTTATTTTATAAATTCTGTTTTATAAATTATTGAATTTATAACCAACCATTTTGCAACTGTTTGACGTTACAACAGCACTAAAAACAGGGACCTGGAGCTGGTCCTCACGCTTACGACCGTCGTAGCATCCTCACAGTCCAAGGATCAAATTTTGGATGCTTGGCAAACTGGCATTTATTTACGAGAGTTGCCAGAGTCCCCAGGACACGCGATCACCATTTCTGACTTTCCCAACCAGCTTCCGGTCCCTAAATTCAAGCAAGATCTAAAACTGAGATTAAGATCAGCCTTTTTTCAAGGGGAAAAAAAAAACAACACCCCAGGAAATTTAGAATTTCAATCTATTTCGAAGGTCCGGTGATATTTTTCAGGACCCCGTTTGCCCAGGGTTAGCGGCAATTAGCACCGCCACCATTTTGCGAGTCCACAGGAGACGCGAAACGCAAGCAAACACCACGAGACGCGTTCACACAACCCCGGTTGGCTACAATCCGGGATTCAGCAGGTCGTGCCTTCTCCTGTTTATAAAAAAAAAAAAGGGGGGGGCTTTTTTTCCCCCGTCTTGGAAGCAACTCACCGCCTTAGTGACCTTGGGAAGATTCCAGCTTTGCAAATTCCGTGGATTATAGGCATCTTCATACTGGAAAATGAGGTGGCGGGTGGGGGGTGGGGGTGGGAAACGAAATATTTAAAGCAATATATCAAAATAGATCAATGTATATGATAGAAAAGGTTTGGGATGTTAGTCTTATTTTGAATCTATTGGATAATGGGGTACTATTGTAGATTGTGATGTTAAAGAAACTAATTTGATGTTGAATATAAAAAGGATAGTTTGTTTATTATAGAAGAATGGGTGTCTAAAGTTTTGAATCTTGCAGAGATGTCTAAGATTTTTTGTGTATTTGAAGGATCATCCACAGGAAAGATATGTTTCAGTTTGGAGGAGATGGATAGATTATATCTAGAACAAATATGGGATTAAAAAGTTCCATTTAGTTTATGAGTAGATCTTAGTGGGATATTGTTATTGGTACTTTGATTGTAGCTATGTTAAAGGGGAGTTAAAGCACATTATGAACTTGGTTAATTATATACTTGCATAATTTCTATTTAGAATATGATTATTATAACTACAATCCGGTATTTAGCTCTGGGAAGTGGGGGGTTTTGGGGTGGGGGGGATTTGGGGGTAAAACTTTGTTTTTGTAAAACTTTTCAATAAAAAAAAGAGATAGAGACATATATGTTGATATAGGAAACCAGTATATTAATGTGTTTATAATGGGGAACAGACCAAAACAGGACTAAGGGGGTGGGGTGGGGAAATGGGGGCAGAGCCTGTTGGGAAAAGAAAGGGGGGGCACGCTTGCGGCGGGAAAAGGGATTTTAAACCCACCCACCCCAATAAAAAAGATTTTATTTTATTTTTCTCTTTCTATTGGAAAAACTTTTGCTCCTGTGGGAACTTGGGATTTAGAGGTGAAATTGGAGTGGGGAGGGGTGTGTGTGTGTGTGTGTGTGTGTGTGTGTGTGTGTAATCCCTCCTGCACAATCCCCCCCGTTCTGCGCTCCAAGAGGTCACCCTTATGGGATTTGTAGTCCCGAGCATCTCTCCTCCCCCATCTGCATCCAGATGGGAGTTGTAGTCCAACATATCTGGGGGGTGCTTTGGGGCAGGGAGGGTCGACCTCCTCCTCCTCCCCCCGCCCGTCCTGAGCTTTGCCTCCCCCCAACATGCATTTAAATCCCCCAGTTTGGGGGGGCGGGGGAGTTTGGGGGGGGCGCCCCCCCCTCCTTTTCTCACCTGCCCCGAGCTGAAATGCGTTGCCATCGCGGCTTTGCAGGGGTTTTGTTTGGGCCGTCGCCTAGCAACCGTGGGCGTGGCGGTTTGAGAACAAAGGAGCGGCTCCAGCCAATCGGGGGAGGGCGGGAGGCCAAGCCACGCCCCCTCCTTCCGCCTCGGACCGCCAGGCGTCGCCGTTGCTTTCCGAAGAGGCCGGGCCGCGTGTTTCGCGTCCTCCTTGAGGCCTAGCAACTTAGTTTGTCATTGAAACGGGGGGGAGGGGGTAAAAAAAGGCGAGAGGGGAATTGGGGGTGGGGCGGGGCCTGGTGGTTTCTCCCACTGAGCAATTCGCTCTTAAGTACAGTACTGCTTTATTTTTCATTATCTATCTATCTATCTATCTATCTATCTATCTATCTATCTATCTATCTATCTATCTATCTATCATCTAATATCTATCAATCATCTATATCTGTCTAATCATATCTGTCTAATCATATCTATCTATCTATCTATCTATCTATCTAGCTATCTATCTAGCTAGCTATCTAGCTATCTAGCTATCTAGCTATCTATCTATCTATCTGATTTGTATACCGCCCTTCTCCCTAAGGACTCAGGGCGGTCAACAGTGACATAAATATCAGAATGCCACAAATGCAGATATTGAAAACAAATTAAACCCTAATTTTGCCCAAATGCAGAAGATAAGTTACCTTAAAACAATAATTACAAAATTTAAATGCTGCCTTTAAAATAAACAGGCCGACTTGGGTGGTTTTCAAGATGTATAAACCAGGATGGCTTTTAAAAGGGGGGATGGCGAGGCTGGTTTTTCCTCTTCAACGTCAAGTCAGCCTTTTGTTGGGTGTTTAATATGCGGTTTTATTTGCTGATTTCGTTTCTGTTTAATTTTTATTTATTTCATGTTCGTTTATATTATTTTTTAGGCGTTGGTTTCGTTTTTTTTGGGGGGTGGGGGTTGCTTTGTGCGTCTTACTCCTTTAATTTTCAGATGTTTTTTAGGTTTTAGTTGTTGATTTAATTTTTAGTTGTTTTTTTTTAAAAAAAATATGTTTATTTATTTATTTTATTACATTTATATACCGCCCTTTCCCGAAGGACTCAGGGCGGTTTACAGGGTGATTAAAAACAAAAATACAAAAGTTAAAAACAAATTTTAAAAAATTAAATCCGTCCCTGAACAAATAAAACCCCAGTTAAAATTAAAATTAAATTTAAATTTTAGCTCTTTTAATTCAGGGGTCTTCAAACTCGGCCCTTTTATGACTTGCGGACTTCCCCTCCCCGAATTCCTCATCAAATTCCCATTTTAATGTTTATTCTCTCTTTGTTTTTGTCTTTTTCAGATGGGGGCCCTTCAGGATAGGGTCTCTTTCTGCTTCTCCTGCCAGATGTTCGCCAGATGTTGGGAGACCCTCCTCCTCCTCCTCCTCTGCTTTTCCCAGTCACCTTCCCCCACCCACAGTGAGCCTTCAAAGATGCATTTTTATCTGCCCTAACCAACCTCTGCAGTAATTAAATTGTATTTATAGCAAGCAGGATGAGTTAATCTGCAAAGATAATTAAGAGCTGCCAGGTTGCCCTGTGGGAGCTCTTTTGCCTCTGCGGCTTTGATGAGGAAGGCAAGGGCTGCCAACCTCTGGAGAGCCGCTAGGGGGCGGCATGACGGCACAGAAAGTTCTGCCACCTCCTGGCCATTTTGGAGGTTTGCAAAATGAGAAGTTGGCAAGCAAGAGCATTTGTTTCTACCTGGGGTGGGGGGTGGGGGAGGATATAGGGGGGGGGGCTGCAGATCTCTGACTGTAATAAAAAGGATCCCTCCGTTCTAGATGCTTTGGGATAGAAACGTTGGGTGTTAATCTGGGATTTAAAACTGCCTTTGGGGCCTTAAAGAGGATTTAAGCCCTCACTTTGAAAATAGAAATGGAACAACTGAATATCGGAACAGATGCCAAATTGAGCTGCTGTGTTTCTTTGGCTCTCTCCTTCCTTCCTTCCTTCCTTCCTTCCTTCCTTCCTTCCTTCCTTTTCTTTCTTTTTGCTTTTCTTCCTTTTCCTTGTTCTCTTAGCTTCCTTCCTTTTCCTATTTCTTTCCTTCAGCTGTCCCCTTGCTCCCTCCCTCCTTTTATTTTTTCCTTCCTTCCTTCCCTCCCTTCTCTTTTTCTTTCCTTCCTCCCTCTTTCCTTCCTCTCTCTTTCCTCCCTTCCTCCTTCTCTCTCTTTCTCTCTCTCTCTCTCTTTCTCTCTCTCTCTCTCTCTCTCTCCTCTCTCTCTCCTTCTTTCTTTCTTTCTTTCTTTCTTTCTTTCTTTCTTTCTTTCTTTCTTTCTTTCTTTCTTTCTTTTCTTTCCTTTCTTCCCTTGCTTTTTCTTTCTTCCTTCCCTTTTTCTTTCTTCCTTTCTTTTCTCTCTCTCCTTCCATCCTTCCTTCCTTTCTTCTTCCTGCTTTCTCTTCCCTCCCCTGCTGCAAATACTCCCTCCGTAATTCAGAACCCAGAGCCAGGAAAGTGGCATGGATGTTCGGGCCTGAAGTGCCCGTGTGATGCTCAAACCGCAGCTGCCAAGGGGGGGGGAAGGACCTCTGTGCCCATCAGGCTGGGCTGGTGGGTCGTGTTCGAGAGATGCCGCAGCAGAGATTGGGGGGGGGCACCCTGGGCGGGAAGCAGCTCAGCCCCCCAGCCCGTCTCTGCTCTCCAGGCCTGCTGTGCAGGCAGAGAAGGGGGGGCGCTAGTGCCCCCCCTTGGCCAGCTGAGGAATGACAGGGGCGGAGAGTGACGGAGAGGGTGACTCACCCTATGCAAATGTTCCACCAATGGCTGCCAGGACAGCCAGCTGGCATGATGGGAAACACGCAGTGGGGAGAGAGAACCCCCCATTTTCACCCCCAGGAGATGCGGTTGTAGTCCAGCCCAGGCGAAGAGCCGGGCAGAATCGATCCACTGATCTTAAACTGGGATCGCTTTGCAAGCCATTCGTGCTCCCCGTAAACTCGAGGACCCCCTGCACGGGAGTCTCGGGCCCCGTCCGCCTGCCTCTGGTATCGCTTCTCGGCCTTTTGGCTAAGATCAAGTGTAGTATCTGTTCTTATCAGTTTAATATCTGATATGTCCTCTATTTGAGGACTACATATTAAATGGATTTTTGGAACTGGGAGATGGAATAGGGGCTTGCTCCGTCCACTCCAAGCATCGGCCTGGTATTGCAGTACCTCCAGGAACGGTGCACCTCCCCCTGGGAGGAATCTCACGGGTCAAAAAACAGATCTTGCATCAGAAGCTCCTTGTGAGGGGGATCCTCTGAAGGGGTCCTTTTATCTGGGGTATTCCCACAGGTTCTCACTAACCAGGGTGAACCATGGTGTTGGTTTTCATTTGCCACCATCATCTACTCTCACAGAGAGGCGGGGGGAAGTCAGTTGCTGTGTTGGGTGGAATAGATCAGAAAAGGATCCAGTTTAAGGCTAGCAGGGGGTGCTCAATTGAGTGGGTTAAAAAGGCTTTAAATGCCCTAAATAGATTTAAAGTTTCGAATCTTGCAGAAATGTCTAAGATTTCTGCTTATTTGAAAGATCATTCACAGGAAAGATATATTTCAGTTTGGAGGAGATGGATAGATTATATTCAGAACAAATATGGGACTAAAAAGTTCCATTTAGCTTACGAGTAGATCTTAGTGGGATATTGTTATTGGTACTTTGATTGTAGTTATGTTAAAGGGGAGTTAAAGCACATTATGAATTTGGTTAATTGTATATTATGCATAATTTTTATTTAGAATATGATCATTGTAACTATAATCCTGTATTTAGCTCTGGGAAGTGGGGGGGGGAAGTGGGCGGGTTTGGGGTGGGAGGGATTTGGGGATATATTGTAAAATTTTGTTTTTGTAAAACACTTTAATAAAAAAAATGCCCTAAATAGATCAGAAAAGGATCCAGTTTCAGGCTAGCAGGGGGTGCTCAATTGAGGAGTGGGTTAAAAAAGGCTTTAAATGCCCTAAATAGATCAGAAAAGGATCCAGTTTCAGGCTAGGAGGGGGGGTGCTCAATTGAGGAGTGGGTTAAAAAGGCTTTAAATGCCCTAAATAGATCAGAAAAGGATCCAGTTTCAGGCTAGGAGGTGGAGGGGTGCTCAATTGAGGAGTGGGTTAAAAAAGGCTTCAAAAGCCCTAAATAGATCAGAAAAGGATCCAGTTTCAGGCTAGGAGGGGGGGTGCTCAATTGAGGAGTGGGTTAAAAAAGGCTTTTAAAATGTCTTAACAGAATCAGAAAAACCTGTCACTTCTCTTCCTTTTAAAGACCCAAACCAAACAAAAAAACCCACAAACCCACTGTCTTATCTTTGGTTAGCAACTCTGCAAGTAAGAAGATCCATGAGCAATCGGTCCGTAAATCACTGTGAATGGTGACCGCTCGACAGGCGGAAAGAGAAATCCTTGGATCCTTTTCTAATTGCTTGGGAGGGGAGGGGAAAGGAAAGGAAGAGAAAAAAAGGAGGGGAGCGATGGAGAGAGAGGATTGTCGTTTGCTGAGCCATTTTTGCTTTCTGCTTTTCCTCCTTGGCTCCTCCTTAGCCCTCCTCCCTCCGAGAAATGGCAGCCACGAAGGCGTTTGCAGAAAAGCTGACACTCCTGATCCAGAGGCTTCCTGCGTCGGTCGCTCCTTATTCTTCCTGGACAGGTGGAGGAGATAAGGAGATTTTATTTTATTTTATTTACTTTACTTTAGTGTCGTTCAGCTTAGGATTGGTTTAGCTTAATTTCGCTTCGTTTAATTTATCGAATTGAATGTCACCTAATGTTTACGTTTATTAGCTTAGTTTAATGTGTTCTTATTTTAATTGGTTTCAATTTCATTTTATTACTTTAGCTTAGCTTAGCTTACCTTCACTCAGCTTCATTTAGTTCATTTAATCTAATTTTTAAACTGGTTTTTTTAATAGCTTAGTTTAATGTAATATTCTTTTCTTTTCTTCTAATTTTACCACTTTGATTATTTTAGTGTATAGTGTAGCTTACCTTAGCTTATTTTCATTTAGCTTCACTTGTCTAATTTTTGAATTTATTTTTTTATTTTATTAGCGTAGTTTAATGCAATATTTTATTTTATTTATTATTATTATTATTATTATTATTATTATTATTATTATTATTATTATTATTATTATTATTATTATTAATTTTATTTGTATACCGCCTTTCTCCCGAAGGACTCAGGGCGGTGAACAGGGCAATACATGTTAAAAAACATGTATTTTCTTTTAATTTTCTTTTATTACTTTAGTGTGGTTTAGTGTAGCTTAGTTTAGCTTCATTTCCATCCGTTGCTTCTTCTGCCTTCTGGTGCTTTGGAGAATAAGTTAACCCCCCCCCTTCTTTGTGGCAGCCCCTCAAATATTGGAGCCCTGCTATCCTGTCACCCCTGGTCCTTCTCTTCATTAAACTAGAGATCCCCAATTCTTGCAACCGTTCTTCTTCGTCTGTTTGCACCTCCGGGGCCCCCGTAATCGTCTTCGTTGCTCTTCTCTGCACTCGTATCTGACGCAAAAGGATGGAAAAAATGCCCCCCCTTACGTCTGATTGTGGGGTGCTCACGTTCAATTTCTGTCCGTCCCACCCACCCCCTTTGCAGATGATCTGCTTCGGAACATGGACCAGCGGGAAGCCTGGGATCGCTTCTACTCCCGGAGGGAGAAAAACGGACCTCCCCATCCATTTGACTGGTTCTTTGGCTACAAAGAGATCTCAACGTTTCTCAGCTCCATTCTTGGGGGGCTGCCCCCTGGCCGGGCCCGGGTGCTAGATGTGGGCTGCGGCACTTCGTCCTTAGGCTTGGAACTCTACCGACATTCATCCGTCCAGGTTCATATCTGTTGTCTGGACTTTTCCTCCCCGGCCATCCGGTGTCTCTCTCGGATGCTTCAGGATAGCCCCCCGCCGCGCCACCCTCTTTCCGAGCTGCGGTGTCACTTGGGCGACGCCACCAAGCTCTCCCACCTCTTCGCTTTGGGGTCCTTCCACCTGGTTCTTGACAAAGGGACCTGCGATTCGGTCCTGCGAGGATCCCCTCGGCGAGCGAGACAATTGGTGTCCGAGTGTCTACGAGTCCTGACCCCGGAGGGATGTCTCGTCCAGATCTCGGACGAGGATCCGGATGCCAGGGTGCCGTTCCTGGAAACAGCCGGCGGAGCCAACATCAAAGTCGGGGAGATTGCCAATCTTAATGGCATCTCGTATTATGCTTACATGCTCAGCCCACGGGCTCCAGACCCCTCGGATGTGGGGCAACCCGCCGCAGCTCCGAGGAATCCAACTGGCGAGCGGCATTGAGTGAAATCTAACAAGCGCCCTAATACCCATGCATCTTTTATCATACACTCCAGTTGTTTAGCGGTAGTTAATTTGTTTTATTTTCTCAGTCTGAACTCTCCTGAGTTCCGCTTTGTGAAGCAAAGTCATAAACACAAGCAATCTCTCTCTCGTTATCCTATCTGTCCATCCATGCATCCTTAGGGCCTTTGTTCAGATCAATCAACTTTTGGGGAACAAGCCACGATTGGCTTGTTTCCTGCAGACCAAGAAGCCAAAAAAGCTAGTTTCCTAATGGCAGGAGCTCTGCTCTTAGCACCACAAAGTAAATATGGTGGTTAGTGGAATTCTTGAGTTCAAATACAAGATTGGCCCCGTTCTAGAGACTTGAGAATACTGCGATATGTTTAAAAAAACAAAAACTGCCATCTCTTGATTTCATTGCAATTAATTTATTGAATTGGTAGGAACCATCCAGAGTCTTTCAGAGTTGGGCAACATATAAGCATGTTCAATCAATGCAAATTATTATTATTATTATTATTATTATTATTATTATTATTATTATTATTATTATTAATTATTATTATTATTATTATTTAGAATGCAGTACATCTCTAACTTCCTAACTGTTGCAACACGGTCCCCATTTCCTTGAAAAATGGCCAAGCCAGGTTCTCAAGTCTGATCCCAAAGCCGACTCCACTTTTACAATAAGTTGCAGGAAACACGAGACACTGATTTTATTCCGGGATCAGCTAAATTCCTTGCAAGATTCTCCCAACTATTTCAACGGAAACCCGGCTGAATTTTAACTCGGCTGAACGGGTGGAAATGTTGCCATGTGGGTGTAAATCTTTCATTTCAAACCAGTCCTCGGCTTACGACATAAGGTTGGTGTAGGAGGTTGAGGAAGACGAACTAGGCCAAAATGGGGAGGGGGGGTAAACGGCCTTCACAATCTCCACGTTGACTCGGCGGTACTAGCCAGGTTTCCCATCCTGGTTCTGGTTTATAAGAGGTTTATGAAAACATCGGCTTGTCCCGTCAGTCGCAGGTTAACAAAGCCAGCTTTGGGTTTTTATACTAAGAGCTCTTCCACGTCGCTTTCAAAAGAGGCGAACCCTAAAAACGGTAAAAAATTAAAAAATGGTAAAGAGTTGAGCGCTATTTGGCATTATTTTATTACAAATATACGATACCTTAATCCCCTAGAAGAAGCTCACTATTTACTTATTATTTGTTAATTTAGTCGTAGCCTCAGGGATTGGGGTGCTCGCTCACAATTGGGTAGTCCTCGACTGAACGGCCAGAGTCGGGACAAGAATGTCTGTCACTAAGCAAAGCAGTTCAATGAGTGATGCCTAATTTTATCAATTCTTTGGCCATAGTTGCAGTCGTTAAGTGAATCCAGCCTCTCTCCCCCCATTGACTTGGCTCATTGAAGCCAGAAGCATTTGGTGATCATGTGATCCCCGGGATGTTGCCACCATCCTAAATACGACAAGGGCCAAGGGCTCCAATTTTGATCTCGGGATGCAAAGATTGTCATAAGCCCCATTTTTCAATGCCGTTGTTGGTTCAGCCGTTAAATGAGTGGGCGTAAGTCGAGGACCACCTGTAGGACCACAATGGTGAAGCTGGTCAGGGTGGATTTTGGCTCGTGGATGGATTGATAACATCTGGAGGAGCTTCCAAAGAACATCTGGAAGAACTTCCCAGGAACATTTGGAGGAAGTTCCCAAGAAGAGGTTCCTGGGAACATCTGGAGGAGATTCCCAGGAACATTTGGAAGAGATTCCCGGGAACACCTGGAGGTGGTTTCCAGGGGCATCTAAAGGAGCTTCTGAAGATCAGCTGGAGCTTTTCGGGAACCTCTGGAAGAGGTTCCCAAGAAGGGATTCCCAGGAACCTCTGGAGGAGCTTCCCAGGAACACCTTGAGAAGATTGCTTAGGATCCTAGCAAAACAGTGGCCGACCAGCTACTCAAAGGGTCCCAGATGACCTGGAGGCCAACCATTCTCCCAACCCCAGGCTCACCAGCCTCCAGTTCCTCCTCCTCCTCCTCTTCAGCCAGGAACTCATCTTGCTCAGCCCCTTCCAGCAATGGGAAGTCCTCCGGGGGCCACAGCAGCTCCCCACTCTCCCCATCGCTCCCTTGGCTGGGCTCCACCACGATGGAGGGCAGACGGCTCTTCTGGAATAGCAGAAAGGGTGTCTTCTCACAAGGCCACCGGTCCGGCTCCTTGAAGCCATCCGAAAGCCTTCCGGCCTTGTCCAGAAGCTCCGGGGGATCCTGGCAGCACATCTCTTCACAGAGAAGGCCCGTGTCCAGGGGAGGACTCTTGGAGAGCTCCCAGCCCAGGTCTTGCGGTGGAGTCAGAAAGTCCTGGGGGAGGGAAGATAAAACACCAAGGGGATCTGCCTGAGAACAGATGGGGCGTTTATTTTATTGTATATTCTATCTATTCTATTCTATATTCTATTTTTTTATTTTTTTATTATCTCTATTCCACCTTTCTTATATTTTACAAATAACTTTTAAGGAGGTGAACGTATCCACTTTCTCCTTGTTCCCCATCACAACAATCCTGTGATGTAGGTTGGGCTGAGAGGGAGGGACTGGCCCAAAGTCACCAAGACGGCTTTCATGCCTAAGACGGGACTAGAACTCCCCGTCTCCTGGTGATTGGCCCAAAGTCACCCAGCTGGCTTTTCACTCCTAAGACCTAGAACTTACTTTCTCCTTTCTAGCCTGATGCCTTAACCACTAGGTCAAACTGGCTTCTACCTAGCTCAGGATTTGTGTGGAAGTCGATACCGGTGTTGCCTTGAACCGCCGAGGAGGCCGCGAATGAGTTGGGAAAGAGAAGCGGATTGACCCGGAGGGGGCCGTTCCCCTAAAACGAGGGGGTGTGTGTTTTGCAATCAGGAGAAGCACCCCTGAGCCTTACCTGCCTGTTCAGAGAAGGATCAGAGCAGGTGCAATCTTCTTTGGCCAAGCTCCACTGCATTTCTTGGCTGGCGTTTAGATCCGGCTGGCTGCTCGGCGTTGGATTCGAATCCTGGGCCAGACTCCGATAAGGACTGTGTTCATCGGCCGAAGTCCTGGGATTCTGACACTTCTGGACAATTTCCATCATGTTCGCATCTGCGGAGGCAGCAAAAAAAACGCAAGCAGACCTCGTTTAGCGTCCGCAATTGGACTCAAGTTGGTCATTTGGTCATTCAGTGGAGCGGTCAGTAAGCGGAAACCGCAGCCGTGCCCAGGACTGGAGTTCCGTTTTCCTTTGCTGGACAGACCCGCGAAGGCGGTCAATGGGAGCACCAGGTCACAAAGTGACTTTTTTTCAGCACCCTTGCAACTGCGACTGGTTGTGAAATGAGGCAGTCGCTAAACGAGGACGGCCTCTCTTGGATTTTAGCAGCTCACAAATAAAAGCAGTGGAGGGGGAAAAAAAAGATACTATACAACCAAAAAAGAGAAGAACCAGCATCTCACGATCCATATTAAATGCAAATCCATCCGAGGGTGATTCGCTGGGCTCGGCGGCCTGGCTCTCAACCCACCCCACGGCTGGCTGGGGATGATGGGAACCGTGGTGCATTCCTTTCAAGCTACATCGACCATCGAGATAGGTCTCGGTTCTCTTTCCTTGGCCGCGGTTCCTGGAAACCATCCTCCCAAGCGCTTTAAGCAAGGATTAGCGGCCTTCAAGAGATAAACGTCCGGATTGATATTTCAAAGAGGCCTTTGGCCTTTTGGCAAGATCATCCTGGGGCAGAGGAAGAGGTCAGCCAGAAGAGGAACCCCCCCCCCCTTCAGATCATCCTGCTGTGGGGCAACCTTAATAGGAGACAGCTGGCCTGTAGCTTGCCAGAAAGTTACAATTATAATAACAGAGTTGGGAGGGACCTTGCAGGTCATCTAGTCTAACCCCCCACCCAAGCAGGAGTTATTTGCAGCAACGCTGAAAAACGCACATCTGTTTTGGGCTAAGCTGCAGCTCTGGTGCGTGGCCCACGTGAAACTGGAGGTCCAGCTGCTAAACCAGTGTTTTTGAAGTGGGTGATGTTCAGATGCGTGGACTTCAAACTCCCAGAATCCCCCAGGCAGCTTTCAGATACTGCCGTAGAGGCTTGTGCTGCCAGCGTTAGTGGGAGTGTTTTTTTCCTTGACTAGGCCGTTTTTCACTGAGTTGTAAACCGACAATGCGGATAAGGCAAGCTGGTTTGTAGGTAAACACCAAACCTCTCTCCCTTCTAGCACTAATGATGTTACCTAGTTGGGTCCTGAAACGTCTGCGAGAAAACAACCCCAAACCCCAGGCTTGGTTAAAGGCAGATCAGCAAGAGCCTTGCCGGTGTCCAAACATACCACCCTCTTCTAGTTTGCAAGATCAGAGAAATCAAGAGGGGAGAAAAGGAGATGAATTCCAGCAACTTTTAACCGACGCTAATTTTGAACCCCAAGCGTCCCATCTCCATGCATTTCTTCACCCACCCACCCACCCCGCCCCCATTGCTTACCTTTTCTTGAATCAAAATAGCTCTGGTCTAAATTTTGGAAGCCGAAGGAGACACGGTCCCTAACGGCAGCTCATCCTTTGGCCTCAGTCGACTAACTGGGGGGGCTGGAGAAGAATCAGGGCTGGAGTCACCATCTGAAGCGGCCCAGGTGACAATGCCCAGTTTAATCTCCTTCTGAGCTCATGGAAATTTCAGTGAGAGCTAAGGAGCTCAAGGAAATATTGGGTAATCTTCACGGAGGAGGGCGGGCAAAAAGGAGATAAGCCTTGACCCCCTGAGGCGTGGATAACATCGATTATTTGGGAGGCCTTGACCCATCTCCAGCTTCTTTCAGAGAAACCTGGTTAGAGGGCCAACAGCCTGAGCCACGACTGCTGCGCCTGGACTCAACAGAGGTCAGCCAAGTTGTTTAAGGCACGGCTTGTTAACTCAGCCACTTTTATGATGGGTGGACTTCAGCTCCCAGAATTCCCCCTCCAATCCATGTCGACTTCCAGAATTCCCCAGCTGGCATGGCTGGGGTTCAAATCCCAGAATTCCCCCAGTTTCCCCCCCCACACACACACACACAAGCTTTTTAAAGCACAATCTGGGCTTTTGAGGTGTTGCAGAGGAAAAAGCGCACATCCAAATAATTCCATTTTTATTTCTTGTTTGAAAAAAATCGGGCCTTTTGTCCTGTGTAACAGAGTGAGCGCCTGTTACTCGTCCCAGCTTCTGCCAACCTAGCAGTTTGAAAGCACGCAAAAAATGCAAGTAGAAAAATAGGGACCACTCCGGTGGGAAGGTAACAGCGTTCCGTGCGCCTTTGGCATCTAGTCATGCCGGCCACATGACCACGGAGACGTCCTCGGACAAGCGCTGGCTCTTCGGCTTTGAAACGGAGATGAGCACCGGCCCCTAGAGTCGGAAACGACTGGCACGCGTGTGCGGGGGAACCTTTACCTCTAGACATTGGCTAAATCTAGTTTGTAGGGAAGGCAAGAGGGTTGCCCTGCTTTTCATCTGAGCTTTGGAGGAAAATGTAGAGTTCGGTGCCGGCTTGGAAACTGTCTGTGCAAGAAGCTGGGAGCCTCCTGAAACAGCATTTTGTCAACCTGGGCAAAGAGAAGATGGGTGGACTCCAACTCCCAGAATCCCCCAGCCGGCATGCTTTAGGATGGGAGGACATGCTGGCTGGGGATTTCTGGGAGTTGAAGTCCAACCCTCTTCAAGTTGCCCAGGTTGAGAAACGCCGTTCCAAAGAGTGGCAAAACTGCAGCATCCTGAATGCAAATATGAGACCTGGACGCTGAAAAATAAAATAAATAAAAATAAAGATTCCTCAGGCCGCCACACGAGGGCGCGCAACACCCGATTAACAAGCTTCTCTTTGTGCTTGAGCTGCATGCTCTGCCCGCGGCGCTCCGCCCGGGCGCCCTTCTGCTCTCTATGGTGTTCCCGCGCCGCTTCCTGTCCCCCATTCCGCTTCCCGGAAGAGGCGCCTCGGCCCGCCGCCATGGCCATCCAGTGGCGCGTCGTCAAGGCTGTGGGCACCGGGGTGGGCATCTTCGCCGGGGGGCTCTTGCTCTTGCAGCTGTGGCCCTCCGACGAGGTGCGGTCGGCGAAGATCAGCAAGGTGAGGAAATAGGCGGAGGCCTTGGCCCGAGGGTGCTGCTTTAAAACACGAGGACTAACCCTGTTCTGAATCACGAGGACTAGCGCCTTGCATAGAGTCCTCACGAGGACTAGCACCTTCCATAAAGACCTTAGTGCCTTGCATGAGACCTTGTTCTGAATCACGAGGACTAGTGCCTTATGTAAGTTCCAGTTCTGAATCAGAAGGACTAGTGCCTTATGTAAGTTCCAGTTCTGAATCAGAAGGACTAGTGCCTTATCTAAGTTCCAGTTCTGAATCAGAAGGACTAGTGCCTTATGTAAGTTCCAGTTCTGAATCAGAAGGACTAGTGCCTTAAATAAGATTGCATTCAGAAATATCAGGCTTTTATTTATGTATTTGTTAGATTTTTTTTATTTCACTCATTAGACTTATTTGCTTATTAGATTCTTATTTCATCAATACCTTCACCTCTACACCAAAGTGGCACTTTAGATCACCACAGGGACTAGCATCTTAAATAGGATTCTGCTCAGAAACATGAAGATTAGCACCTTAAATAACATATCCTATTCAGAGCCACAAGGAATAGCCTCTTAAAGAAGATCGTATTCGAAACCATGAGAACTAGAATCTTTTCCGCCTATTTAGGAGAAGAGATGTGGCTTATTTCACAAAGGACAAGCAGTTTGTCCACCTCAGGTGATGTACAGATCAACACAACAGGGATGTCCAAAAACTTTGGTTTGTCTTCCTTACGTCTTTGTTCTCCTTGCAGGAATTCCGGGAGTCCAGTCAGAACTATACGGACACACATCGACAGAACGCCTTGATGATGGAAATCCTTAAAGAGGCTGCAACGACAGAGGAGAACTGGGCCCGGAAACCTTTCTCCTGGAAAAAGTAGCAATGCCTGTGACTCGAAAGAGGCCTTGGGCTGCTTGGGCTGCACAGTGTTGTGACTCTGTAATGAAAAATCATGTTTTTCCTTCGACCCGTTTATTCCTCGGGGTCCTTCTGCGGCTTGCTTGGTAAGCTGTCTTTATAAATTAAAAAGGGCACTTGGAGTGTTATTATGTGTGTGTTTCATGTCTGACAAAAACAATCAAAAAATGGACCTTAGACAAATGCACGTCCTTAGGGTGGCCCAGCGCTGTCATCCTTGTGTGTTTGCCTGGCTCTTCGAATTCACACATCAAACTGCAACAACAACAACAACAAAACGTTTTGCCTGTTGCTAGCTTAGTGTCTGGTTCGTCCTGAAAAGTTTCATTTTATTTAAATTTATAAGCTGCCCGTCTTGCCTAGAGGTGACAAAGTAAAAGAAACAAGGCAAAATATTAACATAGGTTGATCTAGAAATGGATAAAGAGAGATGCTGAAGAACAGAAGTGCTTCTGGCAAGTTACGTTTACGGTAGAAAAACTGCGGAAGCCGCATGCTGGCTGCCGTTTATTGACATTTGTGTATTTGTAAATAGATAGTTACTTGTGTTTTTATGCAAGGCATTTAGCAACTAAAATTTTCATAGCTGCCCTTTAATAACTTAATAACCTGCAATTAGTGCAGGTTCGCATCCCACCAGGCTCAAGGTTGACTCAGCCTTCCATCCTTCCCAGGTAGGTAAAATGAGGACCCAGATTGTTGGGGGCAATTAAGATGACTTTGTAATAATGCCGCTTGGGGTGTGTGTGAAAGCCCTAACAAGCAGGCATATACATAGAATGAAGGCTACTGCTAAGCTTGTAAGCCGCCCTGAGTCTTCGGAGAAGGGCGGGATATAAATGGAATTAAAATAAAAAAAAATAAAAATAATATGTGGCTTAACTGGTTAACTTTTAATTGCAATTTAATCATCAATGCATATGTAGGAAGGAAGGAAGGAAAAGATGGGAGAAAGGGGGAGGAGAAAGGGAGGAAGGAAAAGAGATGGGAGGAAGGGGGAGGAGGAGGAACCTAGGGCAAGGAGCCCTGTTGCCCAACCGGACGTTTATAGAGGTCGGACGTCCTGCCCTGGCGACCTTCCTTCCCGCGCTTCCGGTGTCCGGCTGGAGCGCTTCCGGCTCGGCCATCTGGATCATGGCGGTCCAGCCCGGTGGCGGCGTGGCGGCGGGGTCCTCCCCGGCGGCCCCCAAGAAGTCCGGCTTCTGGTCCTGCTTCGCCTGTCGCCTCCTAACCGGCGGCGGGCTGCTGGCCTCCGGGGCCTGGGTCTACATGGGCGTCCGCCAGTCCTTGCGGCAAAGGAGGCCCGGGACGCCTTTTGACGTCTTCCGGCTAGCTTTCGCCATCGGTAAGCGGGGCTGGGAACATTCGGACGTGCAAGGTTGACACGTGCAACGCCTTTTTGTGCTTGCAGAGCGGAGCTCATTCCCCGCTTGGACGGGTTTTTTTGGGGGGTGCAATGACGCGGCTCGGTCACCAGGTGGCAGGCTTCCCCCGCAAGAATTAAGTATTAAGATTATTAGCAAGGATTGTTGTATTGGTGATATCCCCGCCTTTTATTATTTTTGTAAACGGGGTGGGGGGCGGAGAGTCTGGTGCCTGAATCACGAGGACTAGCGCCTTCGAATAAGATTTTTATTCAGAAATACGAGGCTGTTGTTGTTAGATATTTCCTGTACTTATTTTTTTTTCATCCCTCCTTTATTGCTTTGTAAGTAACTCCAGGCAGCAGACAATGCTTCTTTCTCTTGCTCTTTTCCACCATAACAGCCCTGTGAGGCGGGCTGGGTTGAGAGGGAGGGATTGGCCCAAAATCACCCAGCAGTTTTTTTTTTTCATGCCTAAGATGGAACTAGAACTCTCTGTCTCCTGGTGGTTGGCCCAAAGTCACCCAGCCGGCTTTCATGGCTAAGATGGAACTAGAACTCTCTGTCTCCTGGTGATTGGCCCAAAGTCACCCAGCCAGCTTTCATGGCTAAGGTGGAACTAGAACTCTCTGTCTCCTGGTGGTTGGCCCAAAGTCACCCAGCTGGCTTTCATGCCTAAGATGGAACTAGAACTCTCTGTCTCCTGGTAGTTGGCCCAAAGTCACCCAGCCGGCTTTCATGGCTAAGGTGGAACTAGAACTCTCTGTCTCCTGGTGGTTGGCCCAAAGTCACCCAGCCGGCTTTCATGGCTAAGATGGAACTAGAACTCTCTGTCTCCTGGTGATTGGCCCAAAGTCACCCAGCCGGCTTTCATGGCTAAGATGGGACTAGAACACTCTGTCTCCTGGTGATTGGCCCAAAGTCACCCAGCTGTGTCTCGTGACTAAGGTGGGACTATAATTCCCAGTCTCCTGGTTTCTAGCTTCACTTACTAGACCAACGTGGCCTGTGATATTTTCAAAATATTTTTACTATCTTAGTGTCAATATATTATCAATAGATTATGGCGTTGGATTTATACAGCTGTCCATCCCGGGGGTGGGGAGAAATAATTCTTTGCGGAACAACACAAATGATCAGTCCGCCAACTTGATTGCGCCCACCCCCCCTTGCCGACAACTATTTTTGTGTCTTTTCAGGCATTTCCACTTGGGCAGTCATAGTCATCGTAGATCCCATCCAGCCGAAGTGAAACAGGAAAGGCCTACTTCATCAGCCAAGGTTTTCCAATACCTAAAAGGGGGAACACCTTTCATTTTGGGGTTGGGGTATCCTGGAATCCGCATTAAGATGGGACAGAAACGTTGCGGGTTTTTAATCTTCCATGGAAAATGGCTGCTTGTTGTCGCAGGCGTGTCCTTTTTTGTTTTTTCCTGTGTCAAAACGGTCAGTCACGATTCTGAGCGATCATCTCCAAGAAGGATGTGGACCTGATTATCTTCAGTAAATGGAAGAAGCTATATTTCCTATATTTTATTATATTGTACGAAAATAATGCTTGTTCGGGTGAATAGAGGGAAAAAAAAACACCACTTCTAGTTTTGCCTTGTGTGTTTTGTGTGTCGTCTCTCTTTTTGCTCAGCCCGTGAAACTGATCAACGTCAGGGGTCTTCAAACTGAGCCCTTTTGTGACGTGGACTTCCAACTCCCAGAATTCCTCAGCCAGCATGCCTGGCAGAGGAATTCTGGGAGCTGAAGTCCACAAGCAGGGGTCTTCAAACTTGGCCCTTTTATGGGGCTGGTTCCTTTCAGAAATTGACAACTGTAACTGTAGTTCAGCTACATCTGGACTGTGCGAGTTTCAAGCTGCAATCCTGCCTCCTCCTCTCGAGGCAGTCTACCTAACGGTGCCAGGTATTCGGGGGACACAGAACTGGGTGTGTGTGTGAGAGAGAGAGAGTGAATTTGGGAAGGGTTGCCTGCCGGCAGATTGCATCCAGCTACCTGTCCAGCGAAAAAGAAAACCCAACAACAGCACGCCAGAGTGAAGAGGTTTTATTTGGGCAGGGTGGGGGGGGGTATCCAATTGCAAAACGTTGGGTCCTCTACAACTCTTCTACCCACACAGTGCCTGTTTCGGTATCCCTGGGTCAAGGGCTGCTGTTTCAGAGTCTCTGGGGAGAGGAGGGGCTGGCGTGCTACGGTGGCACCCGGTGGCCAGAGGTTTAGGTCAGCCTCCGTCAACCGGCGCGAAGGAGGGAGAGCCGCAACCATTGCAAGCCGAGAGGGGCGCTCAGCTGTTGCCCTTCTTCGCCACTATCAACACGGCGGAAGGCACCAACCCTGGAGACAAGAGAGGAAGGGGGAGGGGAAAATATTTATGTTTATGTTACTTATATGTAAAGGTGTAGATCTATACTTATGTTGTATATAGTATGTTTAAATATGTAAATGTACACTTTGAGAGCAAGCAATTAAATTTCATTTTTAATGTCTGCCGTTGTGCCTACAGAAAAAAAGGACAATAAATGCTATCATCTATGTGTTTCTATCTGTATCTCTGTGTCATCTATCTACCTATCTGTATCTATTTCTATGTATCGCTATCATCTATCTAGCTCGCTCGCTCTATCGCTATCTATATCTGTATCTATTTATTTCTGTGTATCACTATCATCTAGCTCGCTGTTTCTATACATCTGTATCTTTATCATCTACCTATCTGTATCTATATTTTTATGTATCACTATAGCTAGCCAGGTCGCTCTATATATCTGTATGTATCTATATCGCTATATATCTCTCGCTATCTAATCTATCAGGGATGCGGTGGCTCAGTGGGTTAGGATGCTGAGGTCAGCAGTTTGGCGGGTTGAATCCCGAGTACCGCGTAGCAGAGCGAGCGCCTGTTACTCGTCCCAGCTTCTGCCAACCTAGCAGTTCGAAAGCACGTAAAAACGCAAGGAGAAAAATAGGGACCACTCCGGTGGGAAGGTAACAGCGTTCCGTGGGCCTTTGGCGTCTAGTCATGCCGGCCACATGACCACGGAGACGTCCTCGGACAAGCGCTGGCTCTTCGGCTTTGAAACGGAGATGAGCACCGGCTCCTAGAGTCAGAAACGACTAGCACGCGTGTGCGGGGGAACCTTTACCTTTACCTATCTAATCTATCATATCTATAGCTATCTACCTATCTCTACCATCTATCCATATCTATATCTTATATATTTTACACACATGCACAAACGCCTGTCTATTTAATGCTGGCGGTCTTGCCCGGCATTTCAGGAGCAAAGGCTGGGAGGCAAAGCATGGGATGCCTCTGGCTTGGAGCCCAAACTCACCCAGCTCCTGCAGGGGCTTCTCCATGTCGTCCTCGGTGAAGACCCGCCGGGGAAAACTCGTCAGGAGGTGAAAAGGGTCTTCGCCGCCGTCTTGGCGGTTCAGCTCCACGTAAAGCCGCACGGCTGCCAGTTGCTCCTTGGCTTTGAAGGTGTGGGTCAGGGAAGTGCCATCCAGGAGTCTCACCTGCCGGAGCGAAACACCAGTCCTCGACTTAACGACCACAGTGGAGGCCGACATTTCCGCTGCTAAGTGAGGCAGTTGAGTTCTGCCTCGTTTTGACGACCTTTCTGGCCACCGTTGTTAAAGTTAGTCACACGACTTCTTAAGCGAATTGGGATTCCGCATCGACTTTGCCGGTCAGGAGGGCCGCGAAAGGGGATCACGTGACACCCCCTGGGACACCGCGACCGTCATCAATAGGAGTCACGGACCAACAGTCCCAATGTCGGTCACGGGATCACTGGGGACGCCGCAACAGGCATTCAAGTGCGGGAAACGGGGGAGCCAAAGGCATCCGGATCCAAGTCCCTTACCTGGATCTTACACTGGTCGTATTCCCGCTTGACGGGGGGCTCCTGGCTGGGGGAGGAGATGAGCGCGGGGTCCACTGGCTCAGGCAGGGCCGAGGTCTGGGTGGCGCTGCTGCATCCGAACTAGGGGGCAAAAACCAGGGAGGGGGGGGCAAAAGTCACCTGCCAGGTTGTGCACTCCCTAAGCCAGAGCCTCTTAACTGAGAGGGGTGGACTTCAACTCCCAGAATTTCCTAACTAGTATGAGGGAGGGAAGGAAAGAAGGGAGGGGGAAAGGGAGATGGGGGAAGGAAGGAAGGAACAGGGAGAGAGGGAGGGAAGTAAGGAGAGGAAGAAAACCGTAAGACATTAAATAAGTTTTTTAAAAAACATTTTTTTCCCCTCACCTTCTTGGCTCTCTCGGCCTTGTCCCGTTCAATCTTCTCTCGCACTCGCTGTCTGAAAAAAGGAGCGGGGTGTTGTTAACGCTGGAAGGCTCCCCTTACCCATGGCAGAGTTGGGGGGCAAGGGGGGGGGGGAAATGACAGCCACCAAAGCTGGAGATCTTGGAAGGATGGGAAGAACCTGGAAAAGGGGGGGGGGAACGTGGGATGAAACTGGTGGCAGAGAACGCAGAGGGACAAAGCCCTTTTACCCAGAATGCAATGCTTCAGTCCCTCCCCCCCCCCAGGCCCACAACTGAGCTGAATTCAGCTTCCCGGCAGCCAATACGGCCATGGCCGAGGGATGCTGGGAGGCGTAGTCCAAGAGACCCCCCCCCTCTTGTTTAAGCAGAGCTGAGAAACTTTTGAGAGGGCTGGACTTCAACTCCCAGGATTCCTCAGACAGACAACAGAGGTCCAAGCCCCTTGAAGGCTGCTGGCTGGGGAATCCTGGGAGTTGAAGTCCGCCCGTCTTAAAGAGTCAGAAAGGCGGAGGTTTAAGAGAGAGATTTGCCCCTGGATTCCTCCCGGTTTACACGCCCGTGCTCTTCTACACCCGGCGCACCCCCCCCCTCACTTGGCCAGCTTCTCCTCCAGCTTCTCCCTCCGCCGCTCTTCGGCCAGCTTCTTCATCTCGTCCTCCTGCAGCTTCTGGCGGAGGAGCAGCAACTCCTGGCCTTGCTTCCGGCGCTGCTTCTCCCGCTCGATGCTCTCCCGCTCCTCCCGCTCCTCCCGCTCCTTCTGCTTCTGGGAGATCAGCTCCAGCATCCTGGAGGGGGGGGAAGGAGGAGGAACCGTTGGGGAGGGGCTCAGGGGGCACAGCTGCCTTCCCCCCTCCAGCCCGAAGGAAGGAAGACCAAGAAGGAGGGAAGGAGGGAAGGGAGGAAGAAGAGGGAGGGAAGGAAAGGAGAGGGAAAAAAGGGAGGGAGGAAGGAAGGAAGGAGGGAGGAGAAAGGGAGGGAGAGAGGGCAGGAAGGAAGGAAGAAGGGGGAAGGAAGGAAAGAAAGAGGGATGAAGGAAGGAAGGAAGGAAGGAAGGAAGGAAGGAGGAGAAAGGGAGGGCAGGAAGGAAGGAAGGAAGAGCAAGAGGGAGGGAAGGGAGGAAGGGAGGAGAGGGAAGGAAGGAAAGGAGGAGAGGGAAAGAAAGGGAGGGAGGGCAGGAAGGAAGGAAGAAGGAAGGAAGGAAGGAAGGAAGGAAGGAAGGAGAGGGAAAGAGGGAGGAAGGAGGAGAAAGGGAGGAAGGAAGGAAGGAAGAAGAGGGAAGGAAGGAAAGGAGAGGGGAAAAAGGGAGGGAGGAAGAAAGGAAAGGAAGGAAGGAGGGAGGAGAAAGGGAGGGAGGGCAGGAAGGAAGAAAGGAGGGAAGGGAGGGGGGAAGGAAGGAAAAAGATGGAAGGAAGGAGGGAAGGAAGAGTGGGAGGAAGGGAAGGAGGGGGAGAGGGAAGTAATGGGAGGGAGGGAGGAGGGAAGGAAGGAAGGAAGCAGAGAATGGGAGGGAGGAATGGGAAGAGAAAAGGAAGGAGGAGGAAAAGGGAGGAAGGAGGGAAGGAAGGAGAGGTCAAACCTTTTCGTCTGTTCCTGCTTTTCCTCCTCCGTCAGGGCACGCTGCGTCTCTCCTTCAGCCAGCTCATCTACAAAGGGGGGGGGGGCAGAAAGAAAGTTCATTTATGGCTTTTTCAAGGGACCGGGCAAATAAAAACAGCAATCTACTGCTGACTCTACAGGTGGTCCTCGACTTACGACCGCAATCAAGTCCAACATTTCTGTCACTAAGTGAGACCTTTGTCAAGCGAACTTTGCCCCATCTTATGACCTCGCTTGCCACAGTCATTAAGGGGCAATCCCTGCAGTGGTTAAAATTAGCCACACGGTTGCTAAGTGGATCTTGCCTTCCCATGTTGACTTCGCTCGTCAAAAGGTCGCGAAAGGGGCATCGCGTGACCCCAGGACCGTCATAAGTATGAGTCAGTTGCCGAATGACTGAATTTTGACCACATGACCGCAGGATAACTGCAACGGTCGTAAGTGTGAAAAACGGTCCCACGTCCCTTTTTTTAACGTCGTAAGTCGAGGACCACCTGCACTGAGGGCCCCCTCCCCAACACACACACACAATTTGTTCTGACCCGATCCACCCTGCACCGAATCCGGCGTCGTTGTTTCAGGGGTTTCCTCCGCGCCCAGAACGTGGCCTTGCGGGGCCACGTAAGGATCGTCCAGACCGGGGTCGTTCTCATGTTCCACCAACCTGGGTTGAAGAGAGAGGCGCCACTCAGAAGGGAGAAAGGGAGGAGGAGGGCGTCTGCAGAGAAAGGGACGGAAGGAGAGCATACCTACCAATCCATGGCCTGTTCGATCCCCTGGTTCCCGGTCAGCGCCAGGGCCTTCTCCCTGGGGAACAGAAAGCATGCAATTCAACACACACACACACACACCATGGAAAGCCAAGGATTTTTCACCCCGTTTTCCTGCTCTCCCCCCGAATAAGGCCCGTTCCACCGTTCTGACAGCTCCTTGAGGAACAGAGAAGGTCGCAAGTAAATCAACAAGGAAGATTCATGCGGCGATGCTTCGTTTCTGATGGATTTGCAGCTCGGGGTTGAACTGAGGGGTGCTTGGTGCTCTCTTGAGCTGGGTGGTTTTCTTGAAGATGTTTCAAGACCCAGCTAGGCATCACCATCAGTGTTAGAAGGGAATGGGGATTGCAGAGGAGGAGGAGGACTGTGAGATCCTTGGTGCTCTCTGAGCTTGGTTTTCTTGCAGACGTTTCATGACCCAACTAGGGAACATCATCAGTGCTAGGAGGAGGAGGAGGAGGATCACTGTAGGGTCCTTAATGCCCTCTGAGCTTGGTGGCTTGGAGATGTTTCAAGACCCAACTAGGGAACATTATCAATGCTGGGAGGGAAGGAAAGAGGGGTGGGTCTGTTACTTTCTATTTATATACAAGTAGCTTGCGGGACGCAGTGGCTCAGTGGGTTAGGACGCTGAGCTTATCGATCAGAAGGTCGGCAGTTTGGCGGGTCAAATCCCGAGTGCCGCGTAGCAGAGTGAGCGCCTGTTACTCATCCCAGCTTCTGCCAACCTAGCAGTTCGAAAGCACGTAAAAATGCAAGTAGAAAAATAGGGACCACTCCGGTGGGAAGGTAACAGCGTTCCGTGCGCCTTTGGCGTCTAGTCATGCCGGCCACATGACCACGGAGACGTCCTCGGACAAGCGCTGGCTCTTCGGCTTTGAAACGGAGATGAGCACCGGCCCCTAGAATTGGAAACGACTAGCACGCATGTGCGGGGGGAAGCTTTACCTTTACGCTTGCCTTTAGTGTTGTCATTTTACAACTCAATAAACCGCAAAGCAATAAACAACCATCTAGCCAAGAATACCCCCACCAACACTGACAGGGCAAGCCACCGTCTCCTTCCTCCTAGCACGGATGATGTTCCCTAGCTGGGTCATGAAACGTCTGCAGGAAAACCACCCAGCTCAGAGAGCAGCAAGGATCCCACTCTTCTGTTTTTCCATGTTTTCTCCACATCCTGCTGCCTCACAATAAAAATCCAGCTACACGTTTAAAAAACAACAAAAAAACACCTCCCCCCCCAAGCTACAGGTGTGCATTTTCATAATCCGATTGCTTAAATAAGCTGGCGTCCTCCCACATGTATTCCCACACTTTTTCGGGATGGAGACATACGCTCGGTTCTGTGGGAAGCCCATCTCAATTAAACTTTCCAGCGCTGTGTTCTCCATCAGGCCGGCCTTACAACCGTCACTGCCAGCAAATTCTGCAAAATAAAAATAATAATAAAAAAGACATTAGGCCTTTGAGACGCTGTGGGTTTTATCCGTCAAGATTGTATTTCAGTGGAAAATGTGTGTGTTTGTCCTTAATGCAGCCTTCCCTGGTTATGCATGTATATAGCATGTCTGTATGTGTGTCATGTATGTGCACTTTTGAGAGCAGGCAAGAGAATCTCATTTTTAATGGGTTCCAATGTGCCCACAGTAAAAAAATAAATAAAAAAATGTGTTCTTAGGATTCTGCCCTCACACATGTTAAAATTTTTCTTTACCTGAGGCTCAAAAATATTAGATTCAAAACTTAACATTCTCTCATTGCAAAGTTGTTGGTTTTTTTTTGTGGCCGGATATATAAGCTCTTGACCTGAAGGCGGTTCTGTTAGAAGACAAAAATTCGCTCCTAAAAAGACAAAAATGTTGAATTTCCAGCTCCCGATCCCACTTTTTATGTATTAGGTTTATTTAAATTGCTATGCCACCCATCTCATTACCCAAAGGGGCACCAAGCAGAGAGCAAAAATCACCCTGCAAAACACACTTTCAGCCTTTGCCCTGAGGATTTGGGGCGACACCCTCCCTACCCCCCTACCCCCAAAAAAACCCCCACAGGGGTTGATGGATCTCTCTATAAACGGATCCCTCATTTGGGGAGGGAAATCACCCAGGCTGAATCTCAGCAAAAGCAACAGGGATTGCGGCCGGCGTCGACTTCCCTCCGCCCTGTGCGTGCCCACAGAGAGGGCCTCCTCAGGGTGCCACCGGTCAAAGAATGCCGACTGGTGGCCCCCAGGGGGAGGGCCTTCTCTGTGGGCACGCCAGATTTATGGAACCATCTTCCGGTCGAGCTCCGGATGGCGCCTGATCTCCGCTCCTTCCGGCGCGATCTCAAAACCTACCTTTTCGAACAAACTGGCCTGGCCTGATGGGATGGGGTCGGGTTTTATTAATGTGTTTTAACCTACTTTTAATGTGTTTTAACTTATTCGTGGGCATTTCGTTTAATCGTTTTTAATTTTTGTATCTTGTTTTTGATACGTATTGCCCTGTTCACCACCCTGAGTCCTTCGGGAGAAGGGGCGGTATACAAATTAAATAAATAAATAAATAAATTGTCGAGGAGATCTCGATTTAAATCCCTCTTTGCTCACGATGGGATAAAATGAAAGTAGAACTCTCTCTCTTTCCCATAAGGGGGAAAAAAACCCCAAGAATTGCATTCTTGATGATTAGGAGAAATTTTTGACTTTTAGAGGAGGGTGGAATAGCTTGGAGGTTTTTAGCGTGTTCAGTTGCTGGAGGAAAGAAGACTTTGGCTGAACAGGATAAAATCTATTTATTGATGCGGTTCTTTTGCTCAGGGGCTGAATGGCCCTCCCCAAATATTAACTATACATCATATTAATTACATCCCAGATATTTGGCGCTCTCTCTTAATCTGACCCCAGGATACGCCATTGTGCAGAGGAAAGCGGGGTGTGTGTGTGTGTGTGTTTGTGTGTGTACGTGAGGGATTTCTATTGGGGGTGGGCCATTCCCCATACAGAATGGAGCCCCCAACCAATGGCTGGGCTGGCAGAGGAGGATGGGTCTTGTGATCCAGCCCAACTCAGGGGGGGGGGCAGAAGCCTCGGAAGCGGGTCGGGGGGGAGGAACCGGTGTCAAGACGGCCGCCTCCCCCCAATGGAAAACCCCCACCCAGGGCCGGGGTGGTGGCAGGCAGATAGGAGAGGACTGGCTGCAGATCAGGGTGGGAGGTGGGGTGATGGGCTTTGTAGTCTATCCAGACTTTGGGATGCCAGCCCCGGCGGGGCAAAATGCAAAAGACCGTCCTCCCACCCAGGCGGAGGGAGGGAGGTCGGGAGGTCGCATTAGCCTGGCCGGGGATGATGGGCTAGGCCGGGGGCCCCTCCGGCCGCGGCAAGGGACGATGGGCCTTGTAGTCCGGCCTCGGGAGCAGCCCTGGAGGAGAGCCCCGCTCTTCCCTCCGCCAGGCCGGGAAGGGGAGACGGCTGCGAGGCTCTTACCGGCGGCTCCGGCTCGGCGAGGAAGCGGGAAGCGGCGGCGGCGAGAAAGGCCCCGGAAGCGCCAGGCTGTTTGGGTCACGTGGGAGGGATTGCCGGAAGAGCGGACGGCGGCCGCGGAGGGACGCGCCGCGCCGCCCACGGAGCTTCGCCTTCGCTCCGGCGTCTCTTTGCTGCCCCCTCGCGGCCGCTCGCTTTTATTATTATTATTATTATTATTCCACGACAGTCCCCAAACTGGGGTTTGGCTTAGTGGTGGTTTATTGAAAGCGCCCCTAGGTTGTTTTTTTTTTTTGCAAGACGCCCCCCACCCAAAAAAAACTACGATTGGCTAAATAGAGGCTTATTGAGCGCAGCACGCCCTAGGCTGGCGTTTCTCAACTTTAGCACTTGTTAAGATTTGTGGGCTTTTAACTCCCAGAATTCCCCAGCTAGACAAGTCCCAGAAGTCCCCAATCCTCATACTGGAGAGGCATTCTGGGAGCTGAAGTCCACAGCTCTTAAAAGTTGGTTGTCCCCTTTTGTAGGTCAGCGAGGACTGGAAATACGTAGCGATGGTGATTGACCGTCTCTTCTTGTGTATTTTCTTTTTTGTCTGCGTCTTCGGCGCCATCAGGATGTTCCTCCAGCCTCTCTTCCAGAACTAGGCCACCAACTCCCTCTTGCAAATAAACCATAATCAGCCCACTTCCCATGGTGGCTAAGGGTGGTCGTCTTCTGCATCAGGAGGGAGAAAGGGACGCCCCCCCCGTGGTTCTTCCCAGGGAACACCATTTCATGGGGCTACCAAGAGGGGACCAAAGACCTTGAACCCAGCCATCTCTTGGCCCTTGGTGGAAGGCTAGGGAGACAGACAACTTGAGGAGAACCTCAACAAATTCTGGAAGGGGTTCTTTGTTGCTCTGGAAAAGCCTGTTGACCAACGGGATGACCTGGTCAACCAGCTGAGCAGACCTCCTTGCAACGGAGGTGTCCAGTCACACATCCCTGCCCTATGGGGACCAGCTTGAGTAGCAAGGAACAGCCGAGAGAGAAGTTTCTCCTAGCCAAGGTGGTCAAACCATATCCCTTGCTACCCTTAGGCGCTACTAAGAGGTGGCTCTTGGGAGGATGGGTGGTTTCCCCAAACCTTTTCAGGAGCAAGCTGGTCCCACCAAGGATGGAAGACCTCCATTTTGGAGGAGGAGGAGGAGATGGACCAAGGGTGGTGGAGACACTTCCTGCAGTTTCAGGAAGTGCCGTTGGGCATTGTAGATTAGTCCTTCTCTCCAAAATAAACAAACCATGGCTTAGAGACCAGTTATGGGGTATTAGCTCCCAACTCAGGAAATATATTTATATATATATTTATGCTTATATCCATCTTTCCTGGATGTCTCCATGAAGCTGCAAGAAGAATGGGTTTTGCAGCGGCAAATTAGCTGTTACTGAATGATCTACAGGTAGTCCTCAGCTTACCGACCACAATCGGAATCAGAATTTGCACACAAAGCGAGGCAGCGGTTAAGCAAGCCGCACTTGCTTTTACCACCATTTTGTTTTGCTGAATCAATTTAGTGTTGAACTTTAATCATCTAAGATTCTGGTGTTTGGGCATGGGAAATCTTCTGAACTACAGCTTAACCGATGGTCCTGATCCCTTGTGCCTAACATGGACAGCTTGAATGGAAGCAACGGAATAGCTTCAGTTTTCCAAAAGTTGACGTGACAAATCCCCCCCTCTTCCCACAGCATTTTTCTAGGCTTAGCACCCTAAATATAGAGCCCTAACCTCATCTTTGTTGACTTCTTAAAGGGCAGCTTTATACCACAGACTAACCCAGACCAAAAAGGCAGTCCCTGGAATCTGAAATTTTACTCAAGAAGTTCAAAAACCATTTGGGGTCCCCCCCCCCACCGATTGTGAGAGATTTTCTCAAAGAGATTTGGAGAGTTCGTATTTTTTAAAAAACTTTTCTTTCCCATTTCATTTTACAAAAATATGTCTTGCCATTTGGGGTTATTGCCAAACCTGCCCAAGCCAAGTCCCCAGGAAAGAAAGAGTCTCAAGTCCATTGGGTTGAAGCAACAGGTTCTTTTATGAAGGGTTAGAGGTGGCAGTAAAAACAAGGCAAGGTCTGAGTACAGATTTTTACAGATTTTTCCCAGGTTCGTGGGCTTCTCCCCTGACCAGAACATCAGTGTTCAATAGATCCCGGCTTGATATTGTGAGAACCACGTTGATTGTAGGTGCATCGTGAACAGTTCCACATCTCGAAGGGGTGGAAACTAGCTGCTTAGCCCCCCCCCCAGGTTCCTGTCAATGTTCACCCTCCCCCCTGCACAGCTTCTCCAATTTTCTCTACCAACCCCCCTTCCTTTATGACATGATGCCAGCAAGCCTAAAGCACAATGAAGGTGGCAGAGCTGACATTTAATAACAATGTTAACAATAATAATAAATTATATTAACATTAACATTAACTAACAATATTAACAGTAATATTAACATTAACAACAATATTAACATTAACAACAATATTAACAACAGTAACATCATCATTAACAATAAAATTGGGAAGGACCTTGGAGGTCATCTAGTCCAACCCTCTGCTGAGGCAGCATACCCTATACCAGGGGTCTTCAAACTCAGTCCCTTTTATGACGTGTGGACTTCAACTCCCAGGCACGCTGGTGAAGGAATTCTGGGAGTTGAAGTCCACGAGTCATAAAAAGACCAGGTTTGAAGACCCCTTGCCCTCTACCATTTCAGACAAATGGCTGTCCAGTCTCTTCTGAAAAACTTCCAGTGTTGGAGCATCCACAACTTCTGGAGGCCGGTGGTTCCACTGACTAATTGTTCTCGCTGTCAGGAAGTTTCTTAGTTCTAGGTTGCTTCTCTCCTTGGGCCAGCTTGACAGGGATGTTAATCCTGGAAAAAAAGAAAATAGGAAAACACCACTTAGATTGGATTCATTGGGATTTATCCAGCTATTCTCTACGGAATGGAGGTTGGGGGAGCCCTGGGGGCTTCCCCGGGTGCCTTTTTAACAGAGGCACATATAGGGCAGCTAGGCACATAAGGGCTCAACTCAGCCAGGGCTGGCCAGGCATCTGGTGCAGCCAAAGTCCCAACAAGCCCTGGAGGATGGCACCACCAACTCTATGGGGATGGCTACTGGGATTATGGGGCGACTTACCAAGAGGTGGTTGTCCGAGTCGGTGTCGCTCTCCACCGGGATGGACAGACTACGCGCCTTCGTTAGTTGATAGGGTGAACGCAACGGCTTCGACTCCCTCCAGCGCTGTTCCTCTGGTTCTCGCAGCTGGCTTCTCCGGTTCCTTGCAGGTCCCAGGGCTGGTTTGGGGGCTGGTCCCGCAGTTCAGCAATCGGTGCTCAGGGCCCCTTTTCCACCCTTAAAACAAGCCGTGGAGCGTCGCCACAGACTTTGCTTGCCTTTGGTTTCAAGGCTTTTTTCTCTTTTTCAGTGCCCTGGGAGATGCAGGTGGCTGTAGACGTCGCTGCTTAGCCTGCCTTGCAAACACTCGATCAGCGTGTCCCATGGCCGGCCAGCCAAATTCTTGGGCCTAGGAAGCCACAGGACTCCGGCCCCGGCTGATAGTCTTTATTCACTTCGTTCTCTGAGCTTGTGGGTTGGTTTCCGAACGTTTCATTACCAGGCTAGCTAACACCTTCGGCAGAGTTGAGCAGATGTCCGTGTTCTGTTTATAAGGGCTTCCAATGAGGGTGTGTCGAGTGAGGGTCTTGTGATGGCTCAGGGGTGGGTGTGTCGAGTGAGGGTCTTGTGATGGCTCAGGGGTGGGTGTGTCGAGTGAGGGTCTTGTGATGGCTCAGGGGTGGGTGTGTCGAGTGAGGGTCTTGTGTGAGTCATCAGTGAGAGGCTTGTGATGGGGAGGTTACATCAGGTCAGCGTCATTGGGAGGTGAACTGAGAGGGGGGAGGGGGGTTGCATAGGTTGGTTGGGGGTCAGTGCTGTCCAGAACCAAAGACAAGACACAAAATCAACTGTAACGACTGCAATCAATTCTATCTTCGACAAACATCACATCAGCTAAACAACAGGATCCACGAACACCAGCTGTCAAACACCACAATCCCAAATCCTTCATCTCTACCCACAGCAACACCAAACAACACCAGTTCGAATGGAGCAACACTGGACTTATTGGCTAGGCTGCCACCCGCCACGCTCATGAGTTCATCGAAACCTGGCACTCCACAAGCAATTCCGTCAATACACTCCTGGACCTACAACCAGCCTACGAACCCCACAGAATCCAAATCAACTGCATAGAAAACCAGAGACAGCACTGAACCCCCAAACCAACCCACACAACCCCCCTCCTCCCCAACACCAGTTCACCTCTCAATGACTGACTTGATGTATCCTCCCCATCACAAGCCTCTCACTGGTGACTCACACCTGACCCATCACAAGACCCTCACTTGACACACCCACATCGGAAGCCCTTATAAACAAAACACGGACATCTGCTAAACTCTGCCGAAGGTGTTAGCTAGCCTGGTAATGAAACGTGCGGAAACCAACCTCCTGCTTCCCGGCACTTTGCATGAGCCCCAAACTCCACTTCCCCATTTTGGGGGTATTTCAGAGCTCGTGCAAACCGCAGTAACAGCAGCAGAAGCGCCAGACTGCACCACCCAAGGGCCACCTGTGGGAACCAAAACATCTTGGGGGGCTGGACACCCTCTTTGCAGGAGAAGAACCTAGTTCTAAGAACCTTCGCCGTGGCCATAGTTATGCCAGGCAAGGACGTCAACAGCCACAGCTACCATTAAATTGGGCCGTTGAGCTCTAATTTTTGGTTCCAAGAACTATTGCCATGGCCAAAGTTATGCCAGGCAAGAAAACTATAAAATCTAGCGTAAGTCAACAGCTACACCTAGTATTAAAATGGGCCATTGAGCTCTACGTTTTGGTTCTAAGAACCATCACCATGGCCATTACGCCAGGCGAGAAAACCATAAAATCTAGCATAAGTCAACAGCCACACCTAGCATTAAAATGGGACGTTGAGCTCTATGTTTTGGTTCTAAGAACCATTGCCAGTTACGCCAGGCAAGAAAATTATAAAATCTAGCATAAGTCAACAGCCACACCTAGCATTAAAATGGGACGTTGAGCTCTATGTTTTGGTTCTAAGAACCATTGCCAAAGTTACGCCAGGCAAAAAAACTATAAAATCTAGTATGGGTCAACAGCCACACCTAGCATTAAATTGAGCCGTTGAGCTCTACTTTTTGGTTCTAAGAACCATTGCCAGTTACGCCAGGCAACAAAACTATAAATTCTAGCATAAGTCAACAGCCACACCTAGCATTAAAATGGGCCATTGACCTCTACTTTTTGGTTCTAAGAACCATTGCCAGTTACGCCAGGCAAAAAAACTATAAAATCTAGTATGGATCAACAGCGACACCTAGCATTGAATTGAGCCGTTGAGCTCTACTTTTTGGTTCTAAGAACCATTGCCAGTTACGCCAGGCAACAAAACTATAAAATCTAGCATAAGTCAACAGCCACACCTAGCATTAAAATGGGCCATTGACCTCTACTTTTTGGTTCTAAGAACCATTGCCAAAGTTACGCCAGGCAAAAAAACTATAAAATCTAGTATGGGTCAACAGCCACACCTAGCATTAAATTGAGCCGTTGAGCTCTACTTTTTGGTTCTAAGAACCATTGCCAGTTACGCCAGGCAACAAAACTATAAAATCTAGCATAAGTCAACAGGCACACCTAGCATTAAAATGGGCCATTGACCTCTACTTTTTGGTTCTAAGAACCATTGCCAAAGTTACGCCAGGCAAAAAAAGTATAAAATCTAGTATAGGTCAACAGCCACACCTAGCATTAAATTGAGCCATTGAGCTCTACTTTTTGGTTCTAAGAACCATTGCCAGTTACGCCAGGCAACAAAACTATAAAATCTAGCATAAGTCAACAGCCACACCTAGCATTAAAATGGGCCATTGACCTCTACTTTTTGGTTCTAAGAACCATTGCCAGTTACGCCAGGCAAAAAAACTATAAAATCTAGTATGGATCAACAGCCACACCTAGCATTGAATTGAGCCGTTGAGCTCTACTTTTTGGTTCTAAGAACCATTGCCAGTTACGCCAGGCAACAAAACTATAAAATCTAGCATAAGTCAACAGCCACACCTAGCATTAAAATGGGCCATTGTCCTCTACTTTTTGGTTCTAAGAACCATTGCCAAAGTTACGCCAGGCAAAAAAACTATAAAATCTAGTATGGGTCAACAGCCACACCTAGCATTAAAATGGGCCATTGACCTGTACGTTTTGGTTCTAAGAACCATTGCCAAAGTTACGCCAGGCAAAAAAACTATAAAATCTAGTATAGGTCAACAGCCACACCTAGCATTAAACTGAGCCGTTGAGCTCTACTTTTTGGTTCTAAGAACCATTGCCAGTTACGCCAGGCAACAAAACTATAAAATCTAGCATAAGTCAACAGCTACACCTAGTATTAAAATGGGACGTTGAGCTCTATGTTTTGGTTCTAAGAACCATCGCCATGGCCATTACGCCAGGCAAGAATACTATAAAATCTAGTATGGGTCAACAGCCACACCTAGCATTAAACTGAGCCGTTGAGCTCTACTTTTTGGTTCTAAGAACCATTGCCAGTTACGCCAGGCAAGAAAATTATAAAATCTAGCATAAGTCAACAGCCACACCTAGCATTGAAATGGGCCATTGACCTCTACTTTTTGGTTCTAAGAACCATTGCCAGTTACGCCAGGCAACAAAACTATAAAATCTAGCATAAGTCAACAGCCACACCTAGCATTAAAATGGGCCATTGACCTCTACTTTTTGGTTCTAAGAACCATTGCCAAAGTTACGCCAGGCAAAAAAACTATAAAATCTAGTATGGGTCAACAGCCACACCTAGCATTAAATTGAGCCATTGAGCTCTACATTTTGGTTCTAAGAACGATCGCCATGGCCAAAGTTACGCCAGGCAAGGAAACTATAAAATCTGTTAGTCTCCTTTACTGTATATGGCATCATATTAAAACGCATCACATTTACTTTTGCTGCTAAGAAGTCAGACTGGTACTGTAGTGGCAACTGCTGGAGGGAGGGAGGTCATCCAAAAGGACTCCCTTCCAGTCGGAGTACTGAGGGTACTCAGGCCCTGGAGGAGGCTTGTAGCCAAGTGCTCTTGACTCCTCCAGGGTCTTTTGCCCTCATTACTCGCTCAGGGACCCAGTGGAGCCCCAGAGGTCGTCCAGTGTGAGTCTCCCAGGGTGTGCGTGTGTGCAGGGACCGAATGAGACAGGGATCGGCTGACTCCCAGGCTCATTGAGTCTGAGTGTGAGAGACTGGAAGCTCAGGGATTGAACAACCTCCAATGTAGGGGCATCACCCCCATCTCCATGCTGTGTTGGTATGAAGAATATTTTTGAGGCCTTCTCATTAGGTTTTTGTGGTTGTTTTTTTTTGCAAAACTTCACTAAAGCAAGCCTTACCACATGTTGCCAACAGTACCTGTTAGGCTTCTTGGCTAAATGAGGTGTGTATAGTTAATGAAAATGACTTACCCCCCGATGTCTTCAGTCTTGATTGATGCCACGCAGCCGGTGCCACAAATCATCTTCTTTGGGTGCTAAGAGGTCTGACTGGTACTCTACTGGCAACCGATGGAGGGAGGGAGGAAGGTCATCCAAAAGGACTCCCTTCCAGTCGGAGTACTGAGGGTACTCAGGCCCTGGAGGAGGCTTGTAGCCAAGTGCTCTCGACTCCTCCAGGGTCTTTTGCCCTCATTACTCGCTCAGGGACTGAAAGGGGCACCCAGTGGAGCCCCAGAGGTCGTCCAGTGTGAGTCTTCCAGGGTGTGCGTGTGTGCAGGGACCGAATGAGACGGAGTGGATGACTCCCACGTCCATTCAGTCTGAGGGTGAGAGACTGGAAGCTCAGGGATTGAACAACCTCCAGTGTAGGGGCATCGCTCCCATCTCCACGCTACGTTGGTAAGGTTTTTGGAGTAATAAGCCACGTGTTGCCAGCAGTACCTGTCAGGCTTCTTGGCTAAATGAGGTGCGTGTGTATAATTAATGAAAATGACTTACCCCCGATGTCTTCAGTCTTGATTGATGCCAATCAGCCGTTGCCACAAATCATCTTCTTTGGGTGCTAAGTAGTCTGACTGGTACTCTACTGGCAACCGATGGAGGGAGGGAGGGAGGTCATCCAAAAGGACTCCCTTCCAGTCGGAGTACTGAGGGCACTCGGGCCCTGGAGGAGGCTTGTAGCCAAGTGCTCTCCACTCCTCCAGGGTCTTTCACCCTCATTACTCGCTCAGGGACTGAAAGGGGCACCCAGTGGAGCCCCAGAGGTCGTCCAGTGTGAGTCTTCCAGGGTGTGCGTGTGTGCAGGGACCGAATGAGACGGAGTGGATGACTCCCACGTCCATTCAGTCTGTGTGTGTGAGACTGGAAGCTCAGGGATTGAACAACCTCCAGTGTAGGGGCATCTCTCCCATCTCCACGCTGCGTTGGTAAGGTTTTTGGAGTAATAAACCACGTGTTGCCAGCAGTACCTGTCAGGCTTCTTGGCTAAATGTGTGTATGATGAAACTGACTTACCTTTGATGTCTTCAGTTTTCACTGATGCCATGCAAGGAGTGCCTCTGAAATAATAAAAAAAATCAATATCACCAAACGAATTAAATTGGGTCGTTGAGCTCTTCTTTCCGGTTCTACGAACCATCGCCATGGCCAAAGTTAGGGCAGGCAGGAAAAGTATACAATCTAGTATAAGTCAACAGCCACACCTAGCATTAAAATGGGCAGTTGAGCTTCTCTTTCTGGTTCTAAAAACCATTGCCATGGCCAAAGTTGTGCCAGGCAAGCAGGTCAACAGCCACACCTGGCATTAAATTGGGCCATTGAGTTCTTTCTGGTTCTAAGAACCATTGCCAAAGTTACGCCAGGCAAAAAAACTATAAAATCTAGTATGGGTCAACAGCCACACCTAGCATTAAACTGAGCCATTGAGCTCTACTTTTTGGTTCTAAGAACCATCGCCATGGCCATTACGCCAGGCAAGAAAACTATAAAATCTAGTATAGGTCAACAGCCACACCTAGCATTAAATTGAGCCATTGAGCTCTACTTTTTGGTTCTAAGAACCATTGCCAGTTACGCCAGGCAACAAAACTATAAAATCTAGCATAAGTCAACAGCCACACCTAGCATTAAAATGGGCCATTGACCTCTACTTTTTGGTTCTAAGAACCATTGCCAAAGTTACGCCAGGCAAAAAAACTATAAAATCTAGTATGGGTCAACAGCCACACCTAGCATTAAATTGAGCCGTTGAGCTCTACTTTTTGGTTCTAAAAACCATTGCCAGTTACGCCAGGCAACAAAACTATAAAATCTAGCATAAGTCAACAGGCACACCTAGCATTAAAATGGGCCATTGACCTCTACTTTTTGGTTCTAAGAACCATTGCCAAAGTTACGCCAGGCAAAAAAAGTATAAAATCTAGTATGGGTCAACAGCCACACCTAGCATTAAATTGAGCCGTTGAGCTCTACTTTTTGGTTCTAAGAACCATTGCCAGTTACGCCAGGCAAGAAAATTATAAAATCTAGCATAAGTCAACAGCCACACCTAGCATTGAAATGGGCCATTGACCTCTACTTTTTGGTTCTAAGAACCATTGCCAAAGTTACGCCAGGCAAAAAAACTATAAAATCTAGTATGGGTCAACAGCCACACCTAGCATTAAACTGAGCCGTTGAGCTCTACTTTTTGGTTCTAAGAACCATTGCCAGTTACGCCAGGCAAGAAAATTATAAAATCTAGCATAAGTCAACAGCCACACCTAGCATTGAAATGGGCCATTGACCACTACTTTTTGGTTCTAAGAACCATTGCCAAAGTTACGCCAGGCAAAAAAACTATAAAATCTAGTATGGGTCAACAGCCACACCTAGCATTAAACTGAGCCATTGAGCTCTACTTTTTGGTTCTAAGAACCATCGCCATGGCCATTACTCCAGGCAAGAAAACTATAAAATCTAGTATAGGTCAACAGCCACACCTAGCATTAAATTGAGCCATTGAGCTCTACTTTTTGGTTCTAAGAACCATTGCCAGTTACGCCAGGCAACAAAACTATAAAATCTAGCATAAGTCAACAGCCACACCTAGCATTAAAATGGGCCATTGACCTCTACTTTTTGGTTCTAAGAACCATTGCCAGTTACGCCAGGCAAAAAAACTATAAAATCTAGTATGGATCAACAGCCACACCTAGCATTGAATTGAGCCGTTGAGCTCTACTTTTTGGTTCTAAGAACCATTGCCAAAGTTACGCCAGGCAAAAAAACTATAAAATCTAGTATGGATCAACAGCCACACCTAGCATTAAATTGAGCCATTGAGCTCTACTTTTTGGTTCTAAGAACCATTGCCAGTTACGCCAGGCAACAAAACTATAAAATCTAGCATAAGTCAACAGCCACACCTAGCATTAAAATGGGCCATTGACCTCTACTTTTTGGTTCTAAGAACCATTGCCAAAGTTACGCCAGGCAAAAAAACTATAAAATCTAGTATGGGTCAACAGCCACACCTAGCATTAAATTGAGCCATTGAGCTCTACTTTTTGGTTCTAAGAACCATTGCCAGTTACGCCAGGCAACAAAACTATAAAATCTAGTATGGGTCAACAGCCACACCTAGCATTAAATTGAGCCATTGAGCTCTACTTTTTGGTTCTAAGAACCATTGCCAAAGTTACGCCAGGCAAAAAAACTATAAAATCTAGTATGGGTCAACAGCCACACCTAGCATTAAAATGGGCCATTGACCTGTACGTTTTGGTTCTAAGAACCATTGCCAAAGTTACGCCAGGCAAAAAAACTATAAAATCTAGTATAGGTCAACAGCCACACCTAGCATTAAACTGAGCCGTTGAGCTCTACTTTTTGGTTCTAAGAACCATTGCCAGTTACGCCAGGCAACAAAACTATAAAATCTAGCATAAGTCAACAGCCACACCTAGCATTAAAATGGGACGTTGAGCTCTATGTTTTGGTTCTAAGAACCATTGCCAGTTACGCCAGGCAAGAAAATTATAAAATCTAGCATAAGTCAACAGCCACACCTAGCATTAAAATGGGACGTTGAGCTCTATGTTTTGGTTCTAAGAACCATTGCCAAAGTTACGCCAGGCAAAAAAACTATAAAATCTAGTATGGGTCAACAGCCACACCTAGCATTAAATTGAGCCGTTGAGCTCTACTTTTTGGTTCTAAGAACCATTGCCAGTTACGCCAGGCAACAAAACTATAAAATCTAGCATAAGTCAACAGCCACACCTAGCATTAAAATGGGCCATTGACCTCTACTTTTTGGTTCTAAGAACCATTGCCAGTTACGCCAGGCAAAAAAACTATAAAATCTAGTATGGATCAACAGCGACACCTAGCATTGAATTGAGCCGTTGAGCTCTACTTTTTGGTTCTAAGAACCATTGCCAGTTACGCCAGGCAACAAAACTATAAAATCTAGCATAAGTCAACAGCCACACCTAGCATTAAAATGGGCCATTGACCTCTACTTTTTGGTTCTAAGAACCATTGCCAAAGTTACGCCAGGCAAAAAAACTATAAAATCTAGTATGGGTCAACAGCCACACCTAGCATTAAATTGAGCCGTTGAGCTCTACTTTTTGGTTCTAAGAACCATTGCCAGTTACGCCAGGCAACAAAACTATAAAATCTAGCATAAGTCAACAGGCACACCTAGCATTAAAATGGGCCATTGACCTCTACTTTTTGGTTCTAAGAACCATTGCCAAAGTTACGCCAGGCAAAAAAAGTATAAAATCTAGTATAGGTCAACAGCCACACCTAGCATTAAATTGAGCCATTGAGCTCTACTTTTTGGTTCTAAGAACCATTGCCAGTTACGCCAGGCAACAAAACTATAAAATCTAGCATAAGTCAACAGCCACACCTAGCATTAAAATGGGCCATTGACCTCTACTTTTTGGTTCTAAGAACCATTGCCAGTTACGCCAGGCAAAAAAACTATAAAATCTAGTATGGATCAACAGCCACACCTAGCATTGAATTGAGCCGTTGAGCTCTACTTTTTGGTTCTAAGAACCATTGCCAGTTACGCCAGGCAACAAAACTATAAAATCTAGCATAAGTCAACAGCCACACCTAGCATTAAAATGGGCCATTGTCCTCTACTTTTTGGTTCTAAGAACCATTGCCAAAGTTACGCCAGGCAAAAAAACTATAAAATCTAGTATGGGTCAACAGCCACACCTAGCATTAAAATGGGCCATTGACCTGTACGTTTTGGTTCTAAGAACCATTGCCAAAGTTACGCCAGGCAAAAAAACTATAAAATCTAGTATAGGTCAACAGCCACACCTAGCATTAAACTGAGCCGTTGAGCTCTACTTTTTGGTTCTAAGAACCATTGCCAGTTACGCCAGGCAACAAAACTATAAAATCTAGCATAAGTCAACAGCTACACCTAGTATTAAAATGGGACGTTGAGCTCTATGTTTTGGTTCTAAGAACCATCGCCATGGCCATTACGCCAGGCAAGAATACTATAAAATCTAGTATGGGTCAACAGCCACACCTAGCATTAAACTGAGCCGTTGAGCTCTACTTTTTGGTTCTAAGAACCATTGCCAGTTACGCCAGGCAAGAAAATTATAAAATCTAGCATAAGTCAACAGCCACACCTAGCATTGAAATGGGCCATTGACCTCTACTTTTTGGTTCTAAGAACCATTGCCAGTTACGCCAGGCAACAAAACTATAAAATCTAGCATAAGTCAACAGCCACACCTAGCATTAAAATGGGCCATTGACCTCTACTTTTTGGTTCTAAGAACGATCGCCATGGCCAAAGTTACGCCAGGCAAGGAAACTATAAAATCTGTTAGTCTCCTTTACTGTATATGGCATCATATTAAAACGCATCACATTTACTTTTGCTGCTAAGAAGTCAGACTGGTACTGTAGTGGCAACTGCTGGAGGGAGGGAGGTCATCCAAAAGGACTCCCTTCCAGTCGGAGTACTGAGGGTACTCAGGCCCTGGAGGAGGCTTGTAGCCAAGTGCTCTTGACTCCTCCAGGGTCTTTTGCCCTCATTACTCGCTCAGGGACCCAGTGGAGCCCCAGAGGTCGTCCAGTGTGAGTCTCCCAGGGTGTGCGTGTGTGCAGGGACCGAATGAGACAGGGATCGGCTGACTCCCAGGCTCATTGAGTCTGAGTGTGAGAGACTGGAAGCTCAGGGATTGAACAACCTCCAATGTAGGGGCATCACCCCCATCTCCATGCTGTGTTGGTATGAAGAATATTTTTGAGGCCTTCTCATTAGGTTTTTGTGGTTGTTGTTTTTTGCAAAACTTCACTAAAGCAAGCCTTACCACATGTTGCCAACAGTACCTGTTAGGCTTCTTGGCTAAATGAGGTGTGTATAGTTAATGAAAATGACTTACCCCCCGATGTCTTCAGTCTTGATTGATGCCACGCAGCCGGTGCCACAAATCATCTTCTTTGGGTGCTAAGAGGTCTGACTGGTACTCTACTGGCAACCGATGGAGGGAGGGAGGAAGGTCATCCAAAAGGACTCCCTTCCAGTCGGAGTACTGAGGGTACTCAGGCCCTGGAGGAGGCTTGTAGCCAAGTGCTCTCGACTCCTCCAGGGTCTTTTGCCCTCATTACTCGCTCAGGGACTGAAAGGGGCACCCAGTGGAGCCCCAGAGGTCGTCCAGTGTGAGTCTTCCAGGGTGTGCGTGTGTGCAGGGACCGAATGAGACGG
The DNA here is from genome assembly GCF_947247035.1 of Vipera ursinii. Lineage (NCBI taxonomy): Eukaryota > Metazoa > Chordata > Lepidosauria > Squamata > Viperidae > Vipera > Vipera ursinii. The sequence goes on from NC_139528.1 coordinate 3,152,097, forward strand.
AGTGGATGACTCCCACGTCCATTCAGTCTGAGGGTGAGAGACTGGAAGCTCAGGGATTGAACAACCTCCAGTGTAGGGGCATCGCTCCCATCTCCACGCTACGTTGGTAAGGTTTTTGGAGTAATAAGCCACGTGTTGCCAGCAGTACCTGTCAGGCTTCTTGGCTAAATGAGGTGCGTGTGTATAATTAATGAAAATGACTTACCCCCGATGTCTTCAGTCTTGATTGATGCCAATCAGCCGTTGCCACAAATCATCTTCTTTGGGTGCTAAGTAGTCTGACTGGTACTCTACTGGCAACCGATGGAGGGAGGGAGGGAGGTCATCCAAAAGGACTCCCTTCCAGTCGGAGTACTGAGGGCACTCGGGCCCTGGAGGAGGCTTGTAGCCAAGTGCTCTCCACTCCTCCAGGGTCTTTCACCCTCATTACTCGCTCAGGGACTGAAAGGGGCACCCAGTGGAGCCCCAGAGGTCGTCCAGTGTGAGTCTTCCAGGGTGTGCGTGTGTGCAGGGACCGAATGAGACGGAGTGGATGACTCCCACGTCCATTCAGTCTGTGTGTGTGAGACTGGAAGCTCAGGGATTGAACAACCTCCAGTGTAGGGGCATCTCTCCCATCTCCACGCTGCGTTGGTAAGGTTTTTGGAGTAATAAACCACGTGTTGCCAGCAGTACCTGTCAGGCTTCTTGGCTAAATGTGTGTATGATGAAACTGACTTACCTTTGATGTCTTCAGTTTTCACTGATGCCATGCAAGGAGTGCCTCTGAAATAATAAAAAAAATCAATATCACCAAACGAATTAAATTGGGTCGTTGAGCTCTTCTTTCCGGTTCTACGAACCATCGCCATGGCCAAAGTTAGGGCAGGCAGGAAAAGTATACAATCTAGTATAAGTCAACAGCCACACCTAGCATTAAAATGGGCAGTTGAGCTTCTCTTTCTGGTTCTAAAAACCATTGCCATGGCCAAAGTTGTGCCAGGCAAGCAGGTCAACAGCCACACCTGGCATTAAATTGGGCCATTGAGTTCTTTCTGGTTCTAAGAACCATTGCCAAAGTTACGCCAGGCAAAAAAACTATAAAATCTAGTATGGGTCAACAGCCACACCTAGCATTAAACTGAGCCATTGAGCTCTACTTTTTGGTTCTAAGAACCATCGCCATGGCCATTACGCCAGGCAAGAAAACTATAAAATCTAGTATAGGTCAACAGCCACACCTAGCATTAAATTGAGCCATTGAGCTCTACTTTTTGGTTCTAAGAACCATTGCCAGTTACGCCAGGCAACAAAACTATAAAATCTAGCATAAGTCAACAGCCACACCTAGCATTAAAATGGGCCATTGACCTCTACTTTTTGGTTCTAAGAACCATTGCCAAAGTTACGCCAGGCAAAAAAACTATAAAATCTAGTATGGGTCAACAGCCACACCTAGCATTAAATTGAGCCATTGAGCTCTACTTTTTGGTTCTAAGAACCATTGCCAGTTACGCCAGGCAACAAAACTATAAAATCTAGCATAAGTCAACAGCCACACCTAGCATTAAAATGGGCCATTGACCTCTACTTTTTGGTTCTAAGAACCATTGCCAAAGTTACGCCAGGCAAAAAAACTATAAAATCTAGTATGGGTCAACAGCCACACCTAGCATTAAATTGAGCCGTTGAGCTCTACTTTTTGGTTCTAAGAACCATTGCCAGTTACGCCAGGCAACAAAACTATAAAATCTAGCATAAGTCAACAGGCACACCTAGCATTAAAATGGGCCATTGACCTCTACTTTTTGGTTCTAAGAACCATTGCCAAAGTTACGCCAGGCAAAAAAAGTATAAAATCTAGTATGGGTCAACAGCCACACCTAGCATTAAATTGAGCCGTTGAGCTCTACTTTTTGGTTCTAAGAACCATTGCCAGTTACGCCAGGCAACAAAATTATAAAATCTAGCATAAGTCAACAGCCACACCTAGCATTGAAATGGGCCATTGACCTCTACTTTTTGGTTCTAAGAACCATTGCCAAAGTTACGCCAGGCAAAAAAACTATAAAATCTAGTATGGGTCAACAGCCACACCTAGCATTAAACTGAGCCGTTGAGCTCTACTTTTTGGTTCTAAGAACCATTGCCAGTTACGCCAGGCAAGAAAATTATAAAATCTAGCATAAGTCAACAGCCACACCTAGCATTGAAATGGGCCATTGACCACTACTTTTTGGTTCTAAGAACCATTGCCAAAGTTACGCCAGGCAAAAAAACTATAAAATCTAGTATGGGTCAACAGCCACACCTAGCATTAAACTGAGCCATTGAGCTCTACTTTTTGGTTCTAAGAACCATCGCCATGGCCATTACTCCAGGCAAGAAAACTATAAAATCTAGTATAGGTCAACAGCCACACCTAGCATTAAATTGAGCCATTGAGCTCTACTTTTTGGTTCTAAGAACCATTGCCAGTTACGCCAGGCAACAAAACTATAAAATCTAGCATAAGTCAACAGCCACACCTAGCATTAAAATGGGCCATTGACCTCTACTTTTTGGTTCTAAGAACCATTGCCAGTTACGCCAGGCAAAAAAACTATAAAATCTAGTATGGATCAACAGCCACACCTAGCATTGAATTGAGCCGTTGAGCTCTACTTTTTGGTTCTAAGAACCATTGCCAAAGTTACGCCAGGCAAAAAAACTATAAAATCTAGTATGGATCAACAGCCACACCTAGCATTAAATTGAGCCATTGAGCTCTACTTTTTGGTTCTAAGAACCATTGCCAGTTACGCCAGGCAACAAAACTATAAAATCTAGCATAAGTCAACAGCCACACCTAGCATTAAAATGGGCCATTGACCTCTACTTTTTGGTTCTAAGAACCATTGCCAAAGTTACGCCAGGCAAAAAAACTATAAAATCTAGTATGGGTCAACAGCCACACCTAGCATTAAATTGAGCCATTGAGCTCTACTTTTTGGTTCTAAGAACCATTGCCAGTTACGCCAGGCAACAAAACTATAAAATCTAGTATGGGTCAACAGCCACACCTAGCATTAAATTGAGCCATTGAGCTCTACTTTTTGGTTCTAAGAACCATTGCCAAAGTTACGCCAGGCAAAAAAACTATAAAATCTAGTATGGGTCAACAGCCACACCTAGCATTAAAATGGGCCATTGACCTGTACGTTTTGGTTCTAAGAACCATTGCCAAAGTTACGCCAGGCAAAAAAACTATAAAATCTAGTATAGGTCAACAGCCACACCTAGCATTAAACTGAGCCGTTGAGCTCTACTTTTTGGTTCTAAGAACCATTGCCAGTTACGCCAGGCAACAAAACTATAAAATCTAGCATAAGTCAACAGCTACACCTAGTATTAAAATGGGACGTTGAGCTCTATGTTTTGGTTCTAAGAACCATCGCCATGGCCATTACGCCAGGCAAGAAAACTATAAAATCTAGTATGGGTCAACAGCCACACCTAGCATTAAACTGAGCCGTTGAGCTCTACTTTTTGGTTCTAAGAACCATTGCCAGTTACGCCAGGCAAGAAAATTATAAAATCTAGCATAAGTCAACAGCCACACCTAGCATTGAAATGGGCCATTGACCACTACTTTTTGGTTCTAAGAACCATTGCCAGTTACGCCAGGCAACAAAACTATAAAATCTAGCATAAGTCAACAGCCACACCTAGCATTAAAATGGGCCATTGACCTCTACTTTTTGGTTCTAAGAACCATTGCCAAAGTTACGCCAGGCAAAAAAACTATAAAATCTAGTATGGGTCAACAGCCACACCTAGCATTAAATTGAGCCATTGAGCTCTACATTTTGGTTCTAAGAACGATCGCCATGGCCAAAGTTACGCCAGGCAAGGAAACTACAAAATCTGTTAGTCTCCTTTACTGTATATGGCATCATATTAAAACGCATCACATTTACTTTTGCTGCTAAGAAGTCAGACTGGTACTGTAGTGGCAACTGCTGGAGGGAGGGAGGTCATCCAAAAGGACTCCCTTCCAGTCGGAGTACTGAGGGTACTCAGGCCCTGGAGGAGGCTTGTAGCCAAGTGCTCTTGACTCCTCCAGGGTCTTTTGCCCTCATTACTCGCTCAGGGACCCAGTGGAGCCCCAGAGGTCGTCCAGTGTGAGTCTCCCAGGGTGTGCGTGTGTGCAGGGACCGAATGAGACAGGGATCGGCTGACTCCCAGGCTCATTGAGTCTGAGTGTGAGAGACTGGAAGCTCAGGGATTGAACAACCTCCAATGTAGGGGCATCACCCCCATCTCCATGCTGTGTTGGTATGAAGAATATTTTTGAGGCCTTCTCATTAGGTTTTTGTGGTTGTTTTTTTTTGCAAAACTTCACTAAAGCAAGCCTTACCACATGTTGCCAACAGTACCTGTTAGGCTTCTTGGCTAAATGAGGTGTGTATAGTTAATGAAAATGACTTACCCCCCCGATGTCTTCAGTCTTGATTGATGCCACGCAGCCGGTGCCACAAATCATCTTCTTTGGGTGCTAAGAGGTCTGACTGGTACTCTACTGGCAACCGATGGAGGGAGGGAGGAAGGTCATCCAAAAGGACTCCCTTCCAGTCGGAGTACTGAGGGTACTCAGGCCCTGGAGGAGGCTTGTAGCCAAGTGCTCTCGACTCCTCCAGGGTCTTTTGCCCTCATTACTCGCTCAGGGACTGAAAGGGGCACCCAGTGGAGCCCCAGAGGTCGTCCAGTGTGAGTCTTCCAGGGTGTGCGTGTGTGCAGGGACCGAATGAGACGGAGTGGATGACTCCCACGTCCATTCAGTCTGAGGGTGAGAGACTGGAAGCTCAGGGATTGAACAACCTCCAGTGTAGGGGCATCGCTCCCATCTCCACGCTACGTTGGTAAGGTTTTTGGAGTAATAAGCCACGTGTTGCCAGCAGTACCTGTCAGGCTTCTTGGCTAAATGAGGTGCGTGTGTATAATTAATGAAAATGACTTACCCCCGATGTCTTCAGTCTTGATTGATGCCAATCAGCCGTTGCCACAAATCATCTTCTTTGGGTGCTAAGTAGTCTGACTGGTACTCTACTGGCAACCGATGGAGGGAGGGAGGGAGGTCATCCAAAAGGACTCCCTTCCAGTCGGAGTACTGAGGGCACTCGGGCCCTGGAGGAGGCTTGTAGCCAAGTGCTCTCCACTCCTCCAGGGTCTTTCACCCTCATTACTCGCTCAGGGACTGAAAGGGGCACCCAGTGGAGCCCCAGAGGTCGTCCAGTGTGAGTCTTCCAGGGTGTGCGTGTGTGCAGGGACCGAATGAGACGGAGTGGATGACTCCCACGTCCATTCAGTCTGTGTGTGTGAGACTGGAAGCTCAGGGATTGAACAACCTCCAGTGTAGGGGCATCTCTCCCATCTCCACGCTGCGTTGGTAAGGTTTTTGGAGTAATAAACCACGTGTTGCCAGCAGTACCTGTCAGGCTTCTTGGCTAAATGTGTGTATGATGAAACTGACTTACCTTTGATGTCTTCAGTTTTCACTGATGCCATGCAAGGAGTGCCTCTGAAATAATAAAAAAAATCAATATCACCAAACGAATTAAATTGGGTCGTTGAGCTCTTCTTTCCGGTTCTACGAACCATCGCCATGGCCAAAGTTAGGGCAGGCAGGAAAAGTATACAATCTAGTATAAGTCAACAGCCACACCTAGCATTAAAATGGGCAGTTGAGCTTCTCTTTCTGGTTCTAAAAACCATTGCCATGGCCAAAGTTGTGCCAGGCAAGCAGGTCAACAGCCACACCTGGCATTAAATTGGGCCATTGAGTTCTTTCTGGTTCTAAGAACCATTGCCAAAGTTACGCCAGGCAAAAAAACTATAAAATCTAGTATGGGTCAACAGCCACACCTAGCATTAAACTGAGCCATTGAGCTCTACTTTTTGGTTCTAAGAACCATCGCCATGGCCATTACGCCAGGCAAGAAAACTATAAAATCTAGTATAGGTCAACAGCCACACCTAGCATTAAATTGAGCCATTGAGCTCTACTTTTTGGTTCTAAGAACCATTGCCAGTTACGCCAGGCAACAAAACTATAAAATCTAGCATAAGTCAACAGCCACACCTAGCATTAAAATGGGCCATTGACCTCTACTTTTTGGTTCTAAGAACCATTGCCAAAGTTACGCCAGGCAAAAAAACTATAAAATCTAGTATGGGTCAACAGCCACACCTAGCATTAAATTGAGCCATTGAGCTCTACTTTTTGGTTCTAAGAACCATTGCCAGTTACGCCAGGCAACAAAACTATAAAATCTAGCATAAGTCAACAGCCACACCTAGCATTAAAATGGGCCATTGACCTCTACTTTTTGGTTCTAAGAACCATTGCCAAAGTTACGCCAGGCAAAAAAACTATAAAATCTAGTATGGGTCAACAGCCACACCTAGCATTAAATTGAGCCGTTGAGCTCTACTTTTTGGTTCTAAGAACCATTGCCAGTTACGCCAGGCAACAAAACTATAAAATCTAGCATAAGTCAACAGGCACACCTAGCATTAAAATGGGCCATTGACCTCTACTTTTTGGTTCTAAGAACCATTGCCAAAGTTACGCCAGGCAAAAAAAGTATAAAATCTAGTATGGGTCAACAGCCACACCTAGCATTAAATTGAGCCGTTGAGCTCTACTTTTTGGTTCTAAGAACCATTGCCAGTTACGCCAGGCAAGAAAATTATAAAATCTAGCATAAGTCAACAGCCACACCTAGCATTGAAATGGGCCATTGAGCTCTACTTTTTGGTTCTAAGAACCATTGCCAAAGTTACGCCAGGCAAAAAAACTATAAAATCTAGTATGGGTCAACAGCCACACCTAGCATTAAACTGAGCCGTTGAGCTCTACTTTTTGGTTCTAAGAACCATTGCCAGTTACGCCAGGCAAGAAAATTATAAAATCTAGCATAAGTCAACAGCCACACCTAGCATTGAAATGGGCCATTGACCACTACTTTTTGGTTCTAAGAACCATTGCCAGTTACGCCAGGCAACAAAACTATAAAATCTAGCATAAGTCAACAGCCACACCTAGCATTAAAATGGGCCATTGACCTCTACTTTTTGGTTCTAAGAACCATTGCCAAAGTTACGCCAGGCAAAAAAACTATAAAATCTAGTATGGGTCAACAGCCACACCTAGCATTAAATTGAGCCATTGAGCTCTACATTTTGGTTCTAAGAACGATCGCCATGGCCAAAGTTACGCCAGGCAAGGAAACTATAAAATCTGTTAGTCTCCTTTACTGTATATGGCATCATATTAAAACGCATCACATTTACTTTTGCTGCTAAGAAGTCAGACTGGTACTGTAGTGGCAACTGCTGGAGGGAGGGAGGTCATCCAAAAGGACTCCCTTCCAGTCGGAGTACTGAGGGCACTCGGGCCCTGGAGGAGGCTTGTAGCCAAGTGCTCTCCACTCCTCCAGGGTCTTTCGCCCTCATTACTCGCTCAGGGACTGAAAGGGGCACCCATTGGAGCCCCAGAGGTCGTCCAGTGTGAGTCTTCCAGGGTGTGCGTGTGTGCAGGAACCGAATGAGACGGAGTGGATGACTCCCACGTCCATTCAGTCTGTGTGTGTGAGACTGGAAGCTCAGGGATTGAACAACCTCCAGTGTAGGGGCATCTCTCCCATCTCCACGCTGCATTGATAAGGTTTTTGGAGTAATAAACCACGTGTTGCCAGCAGTACCTGTCAGGCTTCTTGGCTAAATGTGTGTATAATGAAACTGACTTACCTTTGATGTCTTTAGTTTTCACTGGTGCCACGCAGGGAGTGCCTCTGAAATAAATAAATAAAAAAACCCAACATCACCAAACAAATTAAATTGGGTCGTTGAGCTCTTCTTTCCCTGTTCTAAGAATCATCGCCATGGCCAATGTTAGACTTTGGTTCAAATTACCTCAAGCCTCAAAGAATTGACTTTATTTCAAGAAAGCAGTTTCAAGTCCCTTAACTTTTGCCTTTTGTTACTTGAAGTCGCTAGTCCTTTACCTATTTTGCTTCTTTTGGGAAGGTGAACCTTGGCTAAAATTGCTTCAGGTCCCAAGACTTGAAACTTTGTTCAAGAAAGGATGAGGAGCTCCAGGGCGTGAAGCCATTTTGCCTTTAGGGTAATTTTAAGCCCTTTTTTCACACCTGTGCTAATGTAGCCCTTCTCAATGCACATGGCTCCAACTGCCTTTATTCCTCCCAGGCTAATTTTAACTCTTATTCACCTGGGGTGCTTTGGTGGTTTTTTTTTTTTTAACAGGGCATGGCTGAAATCACCTCAGCCAACATTTTCCTTGAAGAACCCCGAGCCTTGCCTAGAATTACTTCAGGTCCCCCCAAAATGGACTTTTATTTTCTGAGCACCAGGTCAGCTCCTGAACCTGAAGTCATTGTAGTTAACTTTAGAATAGAAATACTTTTGATTTTATTCTTCCTAGGCTAGTTTTAACTCTTATTCACCTGGGGTGGTTTGGTGGTTTTTTTTTTTTGTTCTAAACAGGGCATGGCTGAAATCGCCTCAGCCAATATTTTCCTTGAAGACCCCCCCCCCCAGCCTTGCCTAGAATTACCTCAGGTCCCCCCTAAAATGGACTTTTATTTTCTGAGCGCCCGGTCAGCTCCTGAACCTGAAGTCATTGTGGTTAACTTTAGAATTAGAAATACTTTTGATTTTATTCGGCCAAGAAGAACTGGAGCCTGGATTAAAATGGCCTCAGGTCCCAAGGATTCATTAATTCCAGGGAGATAGCTCAGCTCCTGAGGTAATTTTTTTACCTTTAAAGCTATTTCTTTTTCCATCGGCTTGCCTGTGGTGGCTTGGCCCTTTTAAAAGAGGACCTGGCTTTGATGAATTCATATCCCACCATCATTTGACTCTTAAAAAAAACGCCAGCCTTGGCTAAAACTCTCCAGGACCCAAAGTTTGCCTTATTCCCCCGAGGTAAATAACCCCCTTCGTGGGACTGAGGTAACTCCCTCGAGGTGAGCCGTCCTTGAAATAAGACGCCCTCGGGATTTTACCTCAGCCGCCCCTGGCGCTTGGCTCCCCCGGACAGACGCCGTGCTGAAAAGGACCGCAAAGGCTCGCTATGAATTGCCTGCCCTCCGTACCCCACGAAGGCGGAGAGGGGCCGCTCTAATTACCTCAGGAGGCCAGAAGCCACGGCGAGGTGCCCGGTGCCCAGCCTTAACCTGCGGAGGCGCAGTTGGGGGAAGAGACGCTCGGCTTGGAAAGAGCGGCGGAACGGCTCGGGCACAGGAGGAGAGGGAAAGTTCCTTCCCCGAGCTCGTGGGGGGCTTTCGGAACGTTTCGTTGCCAGGCTAGGTCGCCCCTTTATCGCTCGGCTCTCGCGAACTGAGGTTTTTGGTTTTTAAAACTTTCGCACCGAGGAACGAGAGACGCGTCCGCCGCTCTCGGCGGAAACCTTCGCTGCCTTTGCCTCAGTCTGAGGAGCCCGCCGACTTTTTAAAACTTTCCGCACCCTTCGGAGGCGGAGGGAGAGGCCGCTCGGCCAATCCGAGGGAGGGGGTTTCCAAAGCAGCCAATCGCAGGCCAGGTGGGGGTGTGGAGGCGGTCCGAAAGCCGCGGCGGGAAAATCACACGTTGCAGCTGTGCCGTCCAGCCCGGGCCGGGGTTGCCACGGAGACGGCGGGAAGCAGCGCGCGGCGGCTCATCACGGGCAGGTGTGCCGCGGCCGCACAGGTGAGGGCGATTGCAGGCACGCGGTCCGTGCACCTGTCTGTGAGTGCGTTAATGCCTTCTGCTCCAGGCTTCGCCCCACCTGGGGGCCCTTTGCCCCACCGGGGGAGGGGGCCCCCCTTTGGACTACACATCCCATTCGCCAGCCACCTACCTACCCACCCACCCACCTACCGATCGATCGCCCCTTTGCACGAGAGGGCGGGGTAGCTTTAGCTTTTCTTTGGGTGGAGGCTGGCCTTCCGCTACAAAGGTCCGGTTTCTAAATTATAATAATAATAAAGTTGGAAGGGACCCGGGAGGTCATCCAGTCCAACCCCCTGCTAAGGCAGGAAACCCTATATCCCATTTCAGACAAATGCCTGTCCAGTCTCTTCTTAAAAACTTCCCAATGTTGGAGCGTTCACTGCTTCTGGAGGCAGGTGGTTCCACTGCTTAATTGTTCTAACTGTCAGGAGGTTTCTCTTATTAACTTTGCAGAGGTGCTTTGGGGACCGAGAAAACAGAGGAAGGCTTGGATTCTATGTCCCATCAGCCACCTCCCAGGTGGGGGTGTCGATAGGGGATCGTCTTCTTGCAACCAGAGAGCAAGAAGTTGAAAAGGTTGCCCCCCCTCCCTTAAAATACAGTATTCATCGTTTAAAGAAAATCGGAAAGTGTAATAAAAAATAAATAAATTTATTATACATACGCAAATACAGAGTACAGGAGATGTTTTGAACTAATGTGAACAGGGAACAGCTTCTAGGGAAATGAATAGCATAGAATAACAAAGCTGGAAGGGACCTTGGAGGTCTTCTAGTCCACCCTCCCCAGGCAGGAAATTCAGGTTGCTTATGGGGAAAAAATGGTGCAGATAATTGGCAAAAGGTTTCCCATGCAGCCACTCAGAGACTTACTACAAAATTATCTCATTCTAACCTTCGTGTTCCCAGTTCATGCATGTTCATCCCAAGTAAACATGCAGCTGAACCCTGTGAGGGAGGATTGATCCAAAATCATCTAGTCGGCTTTCATGTCCAAGGTGGCACTAGAATTCAGTCTCCTGGTAATTGGCCCCAAATCACCCAGCCAACTTTGATGCCTAAAGTGGGACTAGAACTCGCAGTCTCTGGGTGATTGGCCCAAAGTCAGAGGTTTATTGAGTGCAGCGTGTCCTAGGGCTAGTGTTTCTCAACTTCAGCAATTGTTAAGATTTGTGGGCTTTTAATTCCCAGAATCCCCCAGCTAGGCATTCTGGGAATTGAAGTCCATCCCTCTCTCTTAAAACTGGCTGGGGGATTCTGGCAGTTTTATGTCCATCCATCTTAAAGCACACTGGCTGGGGAATTCTGGGAGTTGAAATCCACCCATCTTCAAATTGCTGAGATTGTATTTGCACAACACCCAAAACTATGGTTGGCTAAATGTCAGCTCATTTCATGGACCCTAGCCCATGTTTGCATACCACAATAAACCCCAATTGGCTTAATCCCAGTTTAGTTATCCCTCTCAGGCAGGCTGGCTTGTGGTGTTGCTCCTGCAAAGAGTTAAAGCTTTCTGTGTCCTTGAGTGAAGGGCGCTCAGCTGTTCTTTGTCCAGCCTGGGTACAACTCTGACTCATCCAAACAAACAATAAGACTCTTTGATTGTGAAAAGGTGAATTCGGGGCCAGCAAATCCTTCCAGTTCAGCTGCTTCAGCCTTTCTCAGCTCTTCGGGTCCCCTGGCCCTTCGCCCAGCTCCTCCTCACTGGCCTGGCACACACAAACACATACAGAACATACACACACAAACAAACACAGGCTGCCATTTGGCATCGAAGATCCATGAACCCTGATTGTAATTAAAATCTATTTGCATTTTATTTGTCCTGACTTCGTCTTAAGACACTTTTACTTTCAGAGATTGTTCTATTGAATGGAGTTCAATAATCTATCTATCTATCTATCTATCTATCTATCTATCTATCTATCTATCTATCTACCTACCTATTTATCTATCATCTTTCTATCATCTCTTTATCATCTATCATCTATCTATGCTGTTTATATATATATGTATTTGTCAAGGCTTTTTGAATGGACCTTGCTAATTAACTCTTTCATTCCTGTTTTGGCCCGGCTCAGGGCTTATCCACAGGATATAGTCAACTATGACAGCTCATTATTTGTGCAAATTATTCAAATTGCTAATAAAGAATTTGGGAGGCTAAGATGATCATTTCGAACTCATTATGTTCTCATCAGTTAGTCATACCCTTTATCTGAGATTCGAACCCGGGCTGATTATATATCAGGCAGTGTTTTAACCTCCTGAGCCACGGGGTTCTTTCTCTCTTATATTAGCTGGAAGGCAAGGCAAATGTATGTTTAAGTATTTGTCAAGGCTTTTTGAATGGACCTTGCTAATTAACTCTTTCATGTATAATTAGATATTAATGTATTAGATATTCATGTATTAATTAGATATTAGATATCATGTATAATTATGTATAATTAGATATTAGATATCCAATATCTAAGGGGCCTCCCCAAAAGGGAGGGTCCACCTATCCTCCAAAGCCCCTGAAGGCAGGACAAGAAGCAATGGATGGAAACTAATCAAGGAGAGAAGCAACCTAGAATGAAGGAGGAATTTCCTGACAGTGAGAACAATCAATCACTGGAAGGGCTCTCCTCCAAAACCTGTGGGGGTGCCAACACAGGAGGTTTTCAAGAAGAGACTGGACAGCCATTTGTCTGGAATAGGGTAGTGTAGCCTGCTTGATCAGGGGCTGGACTAGAAGACCTCCAAGGTCCCTTCTATCTTTATTCTTCTGTTATTATTCTGCTTGAGCAGTGGGTTGGACTAGAAGACCTCCAAGGTCCCTTCCATCTGTGTTATTATTCTGCTTGAGCAGGGGGCTGGACTAGAAGACCTCCAAGGTCCCATCTCTGTTATTCTGTTATTATTCTGCTTGAGCAGGGGGCTGGACTAGACGACCTCCAAGGTCCCTTCCAAGAATCCGTTTTGTGATTCTGTTATTAGTGTTGCGCATCAGTGATTGCATAACCTGCACAAATGCTACACACTAAATGAAGAAATCAGTGAGTGCAATAAATGGAAACCGAAATCAACGGGAAACTTCCCCCCCCCTCCCCTTGGATCTGCCTGTTCCTTTCCTAGCAAGACTCTCTTTGCATACTGATAAGCTGGGCCTCCTGCAGCTGGTGGACGGCCGGGCATGGGTCCAGGGGAAAGAGGGGGAAAGCGAAGAGAATGGCCCCTTGGAAGCCCGGCCAGGGCTGCGTGCCAAGACTCCCCAGCGGCTGCCGACCAAATCCTGGGAACGAGAAGCCGGGGAGACACACAGCAGCAAAGAGGCCCGCAGGCGTTGATCCGAAGAGGCCAGGAAAGGCCAGCTCAGGACCCAGGAGGGGCACAATGGGTGGGCGGCAAGGCTGAGACCCCGGCGCTGCTTGGCACCGAGCGAGGGGGTCTACCAAGAACTGACCGGAAGCTGCAGATGGCAGCGCACCTGAGAAAGACACCAGAGTTCTCGCACAGCTGCCTGCCTGCCTGGATGGTGGGTGGCCCAGGCTCCACTTTGGGCCAGCTCTACCTGTTGGTCACTCTCTTCTTGGCAGAGATGGTGGCCAGCCGTGTGACAGCCTCGCTGCTTTTGCAGGCTTGCGCCTTCCACACCTTGGAAGGCACGCTGGCCCTGGCGCTGCGCTCGATGGAGGCTTGGCTGGGCCCGGCGGCCGGCGCTTACGCCAGCTGGAAAAACACATTTGGGTGGTCGCGAGTTCCCGTCGCCGGCACCCTGGTCAGCGCCGTGTTGCTGAGCTCGTTGTGCCTGGCTCTGCTGGCCGAAGCCCTTCGGAGACTGGCGGAGCCCCGGCTGACCCAGCACCCGCTGGCGCTGATGGGCATCGGGGCCCTGGCCATCCCCATCCATCTGGCCAGGGAGGTTTTGCCCTGGAAAGCGCGCGCTAAGCTGGACGTCAGAGCCTGCTGTAGCAAACAAAGATTTGGGCCAATGGGGAAGCAGGAAACAGAAGGTAAGTTTGCACAGGTGTGCCACTGTGTGTGCAGGTGGAGAATGGAATGGAATGGAATGGAATAGAATAGAATGAAATAGAATAGAAACAGGAAGAAGAATGGAATGGAATGGAATGAAATGGAATGGAATAGAGAATACATAGAATGGAATGGAATGGAATAGAATAGAATAGAATAGAATAGAATAGAATAGAATAGAATAGAATAGAATAGAATAGAATAGAATAGAATAGAATAGAATAGAATAGAATAGAATAGAATAGAATAGAATAGAATAGAATAGAATAGAATAGAGAATAAATAGAATGGAATGGAATAGAATAGAATAGAATAGAAATTAGAATAGAATAGAATGGGATGGAATAGAAATTAGAATAGAATGGAATGGAATGGAATAGAATAGAATAGAATAGAGAATAAATAGAATGGAATGGAATAGAATAGAAGCTGGAAGGGATCTTGGAGGTCTTCTAGTCCAGCCCCCTGCTCAAGCAGGAGGACCTACACCAGACGTGGAGCTGTGTCTTAAATTCAAAACATCTTAAACTGTGAGGCTCTTAACAATTTAACAATTCTCCCCAGCTGGTCTTAGTCTTCATTCTCTTCCACCAACAGATCTTCTGGGCAACGGATCCTCAAACCACAAACAAACCTGGTTGGTCAAAGAGAAGGAGGGAGATACTGCATCGGCCACGGGACCCTGGAGAACTCTTTATCTCGGATGGATGATGGCCTGTTTTGGGCCCGTGGCGGTTTTCCTGCATTCTGTCATGATCTACCTCTGGTGGACTCCCTGCCTGGGACACGCGACGTGTCTTGAACCCTGCCCAAAGCATCCGTGTCAACTTTGGGCAACGTCTGAGGTCCTGCAAGCCCTGTCAGTGGATTGTTGGCTGCTGTATGTGGATCCCGGGATGGCGATGGTGATTGCTGTGGCCTTCCTGTGGCTGATCTGGCCCGCCTTGCGGGTCTCAGCCCTGGTCCTCCTCCAAGCCACGCCAGAAGGCCTGGATCTGTGGCTCTTGGAGAGACGCCTCCAGGCCACGGAGGGGGTGGCGGCCGTTCAGCAGCTCCGGGTCTGGCAGCTGGACGGCTGCAGCCGTTTGGTGGCCACGGCCCACGTGGCGTGTCTCGATGTGGCCGCTTTTGGGCCGGTAATTCAGAGGGTCAAGGGCGTGTTTTGCGAACATGGCATCCACGCCGTCACGGTGGAGCCGAACTTGGGGATGTGCCCGAATGAGGAATGTCGGGAAAGGTCTGGACAGGGGCCCGCTAAGAAGCAGCTGTGTGCAGATGCTGCAGAGATGCGGGAGTTTGAGACCTGTGTATGAAAAGAAAAGAAGGAAAGGAAAGGAAAAGGAAAGGAAGATAGACGAAGGAAAGGAAAAATAGAAGGGAAAGGAAAGATAGAAGAAGGAAAGGAAAAGAGAGGAGAGGGAGAGGAAAGGAAAGGAAAGAAATAGAAGAAGGGAAGGAAAGAAAGATAGAAGAAGGAAAGGAAAGGAAAAGAGGAGAGGAAAGGAAAGGTCTTTTCAGACGGATGGATCCCAGGCAATGAGAGTTACTGCATTCCTCCTCTCCCGCCCCCCCCCCGCCAGCTCCCCTAAAACAAATAAAATGAAAACCCATCCAAGAAACCAAAGTGAAAGGATTTTCCGTTTTCTTTAACTGCGCGTCCTCCGCAGTGAGGATGGGAAATTAGGAGACAGAGAGACATCAGGAATCACCCAGGCCTCTTCTTCCTTTCGGATGACCCCATCATGATCTGCCTTCCAAGTTCTTCACGTGCTGCAGGAACAAGACATTATTTCCCTCAATTTGGTCTGTGTGTGTGTGTGTGTATGTGTGTGTGTTTGTGTGATTGGAGGACAGGAAGCCCTCCCCCTTTTTTCCTAAATCCTTGGGGCGCTTCCTTATTACCTGGGGACGGTGGTCTCTAAATCATTGGTTGTCTCAGTCAAGAGAGGCATTTCTGCTTTCTTTTCCACCTCTGGAGAAGCTGGTGAATCCGTCAGGGGTTCTTCTTTCAGTTCTGCTTCCTCTTCCTCTTCCTCTTCCGCTTCCGGTTTCGTTTCTGACTTCACTCCTGGCTTGGCTTCCGGTTTCTGACTCGCATGACCCTGTTGTTGTTCTTTCTTCAACAGGAGCTTCTTGGTCACCACGCTGCTCTTGGGCGATTTGCTCTTCAGGTGCTTCTTGATGCCTTCACAGATGGCTTTTATCTTCTCCTCGGTGTCCACGTAGCCAGCGCCATTCTGGGTGGGGAGAAGGAAGAGGGACCTCTTCATTTTTTTTTTCAGATTGCCTGCTCTCCATCCCTTGCCACCTCAAATCTGGGCACCTCTGAGGTTTGCCGGTCCCGGATTGGAGTGGTGAGTCCCAACGCTTCCCTATGGGAAGGGTTGGGCAAACAGCCACGCTTCCCTCAACAAACCACCGTAGCCCTCTGAAAACCAGGATGGTAGACTTTTGGAGAGGTTCCAGTCAGTTTATAGACCGGTCAGGGTCAACCTGTCAGCGTTGACGGGAATGTTCTTGGTAGTTTTTTTGATTAGGAGATACTTGGGTGTGAAAAGAGGGCAAGCCCCATTCTTTTCGAGAACTGATGGGGTTAGCTACTTGGGTTATGAACTACTAGGGTCTTCTGCTTGAGCAGGAGGTTGGACTAGAAGTCCTCAAAGGTCCCTTCCAAATCAGCTATTATCTTATTTCACCTCCCCCTCCCCCTCTCCGCAAACCCCATTCCCTTCTAGCACTGATGATGTTACCTAGTTGGGTCATGAAACGTCTGCCAGGAAAAACCAAGTGCAGGGAGCGCCAAGCACCCCCTACAGTTCAACGTTGGTTTGGCCCATAAAGTCCCATTTCAAAAGCACCTCCCCCCCCCCCCAAAAAAAATCCCTTTCTCACCTTCTTGGAATGCAAAACTATATCGGGCTGTGGCAGAACCACTTCAAAAGTTCCACTCTCAGCAACTTCGCCAGTCTGGAGAGGAAAAAGTGATGGGAAAGGGGGAAAAAAATGGAGACCCATCAGGGGCAATCTCAGAGCAAGCTGCACTGTCTGGTCCTAGCCTCCCTCGCAAGGCTGTTGTGACAATGCAAGGGTCAGTCAGTCGCTCTCATCAGAAGAAGCAAAGGGCGGGAATCCCAGACACTGATCTCTCCAGCTACGGGAGTCCTCGACTTACGACCACAAAGGAGCCCAAAATTTCTGTCGCTAAGCGAGACCCTTGTTAAGTGAGTTTTGCCTCAAAGTGATTTCTTGGCTTTAACACCTTGTTGTTAAATTAGCCACGGGGCTTCCCCATTGCTTGTCAGAAGGTCGCAAAAGGGAGAATCACGTGATCCTGCGACGCTTCGACCGTCGTAAATCTGAGTCAGTCACCAAGCGTCCAAATTTTGATCACGTGATCGTGGAGGATGATGCAACGGTTGTTAAGTGTCAAAAATGTTCACAAGTCGCTTTTTTTAATGTGCCATCGTAACTTCAAACGATCACTAAGCGAACTGTTGTAAGTCGAGGACTACTCGGACTGTAAAAATTCATTTAGGACAGCTTAAACCTGGGCTTTGCGGTGCTTTGCAAAAAGGAGACCAATTTTCGAAGTCCAGCACGGAAGCAAGCAAAGGGGCTGCTGGTTTAACTTCAGACAGATTTTCCAAGTCTGGATTCGGGATAGGAAGGAAACGTTTGGGCTCCGTTCAGACCGCCGACGGATTTACGCCCAGCCCTTCCCCACCCTTCTGAATCGGCTCCACCACAACTCACAATGTCAAGCTTGTTCGGGAATTTTTTCTCCAAGAGCTGCTTAATCTGCATGAACTGGGGAAAAAAAATAATCCATGTTTATAACACAGAATTATAATGGGTGGGTAATCTACAGCAGAATAGAATAGAATAGAATAGAATAGAATAGAGGATGAGAATAGAACAAAATGGAATGGAGAATGGATGAGAATAGTATAGAATAGAATAAGAAATAATAGAACAGAATAGAGAAAATATGGAATAGAATAGAATAGAACAGAATAGAATAGAATAGAATGGGACCCTGGAGGTCTTCTAGTCCAGCCCCCTGCTCAAGCAGGAGAACCTATACCATCTCAGACAGGTGATTGTCCAGTCTCTTCCTGAAAATCTCCAGTGATGGAGCGCCCATGTTTTCTGGTGGCCAGCTGTTCCACTGGTTGATTGTCTTCACTGTCTCTCTTTGGTTAGTTTCCAACCATATTTTTTTCGTCCTTCCCTCTGGTGCTTTGGGGAACAGCCTGACCCCACTCTGCCTTATGGCAGCCCCTCAGATACTGGAACTCTGCTATCATGTCTCCCCTATTTCCAAAATTCGGTCTAAGACTGGTGGAGAGGGAATCATGCAAGCCTTAACCAATTACTGCTGGTGTTAATTGTCATTATTATTATTTAAAAACTACGAGCCAACAGGAAAAGTTACGTTAGCTTCAAGCCCACCCAGAGCTTAGGAACGGGAGATATACGCTCTTAAGACACACGTTAGGTTAAAAAGAAGGAAGCCTCCGTGTGCTATGAAAAAAAAACCAAAAGGCGTGAAGTCTTGAAGGAATTAGGCACTCCAAGGGAAGAGATGCATTCTGGGATATTTGAGGGAGGGCGAGGAGGGGAGAGAAGGGGTGGGTGGGGGGCAAAAGGCAGGATGGGCGCTACGGAGGGTGACTTACCCGAACTCTGGATCCTCAGGAACCTCTGCAAAAAGGAGAAAAGAAGGCGGTAGGTCAATTTATCAGATGATGGATGGATGGATGGAAGGAAGGATGGATGGATGGATGGAAGGAAGGGTTGGGGAGGAAGGGAGGCAGGAAGAAAAAAGGAGAAGAAAGGAGAACGAAGGGGAAGAAATGAGGGAGGATGGAAGGAAAAGAGCAAGGGAGGGAGGAAGAAAGGAAGAGGGAGGGAAGGGAAGAAGGAATAGAGAGAAAGATGTGGAAGGGAAGGAGAAAGAGAAGAAGGAGGGATGAAAAGGAAGGAACGAATAGAGTGAAATATAGGGAGGAAGAGGGAGAGGCAAAGGCAGAGGGAGGGAAGGAAGGAAGGAAGGAAGGATAGCAATAAATAAATAAAAAGGATAAGAATGTAATGATATCAATAAAGGATAAGAATGTAATAATACCAATAGATAGATAGATAGATAGATAGATAGATAGATAGATAGATAGATAGATAGATAGATAGATAGATAGATGGATGGATGGATGGATGGATGGATGGATGGATAGATAGATTGATAGATGATAGATAGATAGATAGAAAGATAGATAGATAGATAGACAGACAGACAGACAGACAGATAAATAAATTAAGGATAAGAATGTAATAGGAAGGAAGGAAGGAAGGAAGGAAGTAAGTCAAGAAAAGATCCAGGATAAGAATAAGAATGAAACTTAAAACATTCAAAAATTCCCACCAATTACTCAAAATCAGAATTAGGAAGACAGGAAAACAAACTTTAGCAGCCCGGAAAGCAGCTTCATCTACTTAAACACATACATACACATACACACAAACACAAAACTACACAAACCTCCCCCCCTTTCTCCCAAGGAGGAGGAACTTGAAACATGCACCTCCCATACTTTGGAGAGTTTTGCCTTTGCCTTAACTTCCTTCTCTAAATGTTCAAACTGTCCTTACTGAGGGTTTTTTTTTTGGGGGGGTGACCCTCCCCACCCTTCAGTGGTCTCTCCTGGAAGAGGACAAGAGGGGGGGTTCCCAGGGGAGCAGAAACACAAGACACCCCCCACCACACACACACACACACAGGGTTTTCTTCTCATCTCACCAAAAGAGGATCTTCACTTCGAGCAAAGAGTTAGGAGGGTTCATGGCCGTCCCTCGCTCAGCTGAGGGGGCCGGAAGGAGAAGGGGTGACCGGTTGAAAGGGTTCACCCCACAAAAGAAGCTTTCTGGGTGGGGGGGCAGGTCAATGAAGAGAGCAGGGGGGAAAGACAGCTTCACAGAGGCTCCCTTGTGGGCTGAACTTCAGAAGATCTGATGTTCCTAAGCAACCACCCCAAAGTTCTGAGTTCAGACACACACACACACAGAGCTGAAGAATCTCCTTGGCGGGGAAGCGAAACGCCTTCAAAGAAGAACAAGAAAGTCCAGTTGCACCTTTGGGAAAATATTATTGATTAGCTTAGTTCTCCAAACAGTTTTGCTTTGATCCGGACCCACCGATGTAAATGAACTTCTTTCTTTCTTTCTTTCTTTCTTTCTTTCTTTCTTTCTTTCTTTCTTTCTTTCTTTCTTTCTTTCTTTCTTTCTTTCTTCCTTCCTTCCTTCCTTCCCTCATTCCCATTTCTTTCCTTCCTTTATTCCTTCCTTCCCATTTCCTTCCTTCCTTCCTTCCTTCCCTCATTCCCATTTCTTTCCTTCCTTTATTCCTTCCTTCCCATTTCCTTCCTTCCTTCCTTCCTTCCCTCATTCCCATTTCTTTCCTTCCTTTATTCCTTCCCATTTCCTTCCTTCCTTCCTTCCTTCCTTCCTTCCTTCCTTCCCTCATTCCCATTTCTTTCCTTCCTTTATTCCTTCCCATTTCCTTCCTTCCTTCCCTCCCTTTCTTTCTTTCTTTTTCTTCCTTCCTTCATTCCCATTTCTTTCCTTCCTTTATTCCTTCCCATTTCTTTCCTTCCTTCCTTCCTTCCTTCCTTCCTTCCTTCCTTCCTTCCTTCCCTCCCTCACTCTCTTTCTTTCTTTTCTTCCTTCCTTCATTCCCATTTCTTTCCTTCCTTTATTCTTTCTTCCTTCCTTCCTTCCTTCCTTCCTTCCTTCCTTCCTTCCTTCCTTCCTTCCTTCCCTCCCTCCCTCCCTCTCTCTCTCTCTCTTTCTTTCTTTCTCTTTCTTTCTGTTCTATCTGCCTTAGGGGCCGAAGAATCTTTCCCAAGCGTTGTTTTTACTCAATTTGGGGCGTTTTCCAGCCATTTTCCCAGAAAGATGAAATGCTGGAGCTGAAAAGGCTGTTTGCACTCCCGACAGGACGAAACCTTTGATCCAAACCTGACATGTTCTTGACAATACCTGGAGGGTCAGCATCTTGCAAGCTACTGATCTGAGTGGGATTGTATCTTTATCTTTCCCTGCTTGTTTTTCCACCGCTGGAGGGGAGAAAAATATGGCAAAGATAGCATCGGAATTTCCCCTAAGGATGGTTTCAATCCTAAATGACTTATGACCCAGTCCTCCATTTATGAGGAGCAACCTGGAACTGGGGAGAAATTTCCTGACAGAACAATTCACCGGTGGAACGACTGGCCTCCAGAAGTTGTGGCTGCTCCATCACTGGAGGTTTTTAAGAAGAGACTGGACAGCCATTTGTCTGAAACGGGCACAGGGTCTCCGGCTTGAGCAGCGGGCTGGACTAGATGACCTCCGAGGCCCCTTCCAACTCTGTTATTCTGTCAAGCAGTCAACTGAGCAGGGATCCCTGAGCAGGAACACGAGGTCACCGCCAGCTCATCCTCCTCTTTTCAAGGCTAGACTGTTTACATCCTAAGATTCTCACCCCTCCCAAATCCCCCAGCACTACTCCCTCATTGCTCCCTGTCATCACCTTGGAGTTAGGCCGAGGAGAAGGAAATTACACAACGCAAAGCTGTTTAATTTTTTTTTTTTTAAAAAATGAACGGTGGCCTGGCAGGGAGTGGAATCCGAAGAGAGAAGGAAAAACATCCATAAGAACATAAGAGGGTTTATTTGGAGGAACGAGAGTCACAAATCTCTCTGTTTCACACAACTTCATCCCAACAACCTCGTTTTCTCCCGTAAGACCTAACGCGGTGGAATAATCGTTAAAGCAACAGGAAAACTTTCAGGGAGAGAGGGATGGTTTGGAAATAAGACACCTAAATAAAATGAATAATTATCTCCCCCCCCCTCCGGCTTGTTTGCACAGCACTGCACCCACCCAACGTGCAATTTTCACCATTTTTCCATGCGTATTTCATTATTATTATTATTATTATTATTATTATTATTATTATTATTATTATTATTGTTGTTGTTGTTGTTGTTGTTATTGTTATTGTTGTTGTTATTGTTATTATTATTATTATTATTATTATTATTATTATTATTATTATTATTATTATTATTCCAGCCTTTTCCAAGTTGCTGATGACCTTTCTTTTTTTTTTTCCAAATCACCTGAAGGCAGAACAAGAAGCAAGGGATGGAAACTAACTAAGGAGAGAATCAACCTGGAACTAAGGAGAAACTTCATGACAGTTAGAACAATTAACCAGTGGAACAACCTGCCTCCAGAAGCGGTGAATGCTCCAACACTGGAGGTTTTTAAGAAGAGACTGGACAGCTGTTTGCTTGGAAAGGGGGTTGGACTAGATGACCTCCAAGGTCCCTTCCATCTGTTATTCTGTTCTTCCTTCCTTCCTTCCTTCCTTCCTTCCTTCCTTCCTTCCTTCCTTCCTTCCTCCTCCAACACTAGGAGTTTTTAAGAAGAGACTGGACAGCCATTTGTCTGAAATGGTATAGGGTTTCCTGCCTG
Source organism: Vipera ursinii (assembly GCF_947247035.1). Lineage (NCBI taxonomy): Eukaryota > Metazoa > Chordata > Lepidosauria > Squamata > Viperidae > Vipera > Vipera ursinii. The sequence goes on from NC_139528.1 coordinate 3,174,384, forward strand.
AGCAGGGGGTTGGACTAGAAGACCTCCAAGGTCCCTTCCATCTCTGTTATTCTATTATTATTCTGCTTGAGCAGGGGGCTGGACTAGATGACCTCTGAGGTCCCCTCCAACTCTGTTATTCTACTTATTCCCTTATCATCTCAACAGCCGCCCACACCAGTAAATCCAAATGGGACCTTCAAAAAACAGATTAGAGCCATTTGACCCCCAAGGCTACCTAAACCTTTTAAAACCCATTGCTATTTTAAAATCTGAGGCCCTGAAAACATAAATGAATGTTTAAAGAAGTAATCTGGGCTGATGTGCCTTGGATGCTATGTTATTGTTGGTTCTCTTCTCTTCTCTTCTCTTCTCTTCTCTTCTCTTCTCTTCTCTTCTCTTCTCTTCTCTTCTCTTCTCTTCTCTTCTCTCCTCTCCTCCCGTCTTCCCTTTTTCCTTTCCTTTCCTTTTTTCCCTTTCTTTCCTCTCCTGTCCTCTTCTTTCTCTTTCTCTTTCTTTCTCCTTCATTTCCTTCATCCCTCCCTCCCCTTTACTTCGTATCACATTTTACTACTACAATCCAAATCCTTCACACACACACACACATACACACACACATATATATAAAATCCACGTTTATAATTGCTAGAGGTCGGAAAGAAAGAGGAGGACAAGTCAGCTTGCTCAGCTGAGCTGCAAACCGCAACGAAACTCAGCGAACAAGGGCAGGATTCAGCCCCATCCCACCCCTGGCCCGTCTCCTGACTGTTTACCCAGAACTAACCACAAAAATGCCAGCAATGCACCAGGCTGGTTCCTTCCTTCCCGCTCAGCTTAGCTAAGAGGCAGAGCAAGGATCGGATGAATGAATGAGCGAATGAATCAACAGGGATAAAATTAAGCCCTGGACATAGACGTGGGGTGGCCAAGCCTGGGGGGGTTTCAGCAAGGCCATCAATCAATCGCCCTTTGTGCACCACGCCTGGTCTTCATTTGCAAGCCAGGATTTTTATTATTTTTAGAGCAGCAAAAGCGGCCGAGGATCAGCTTGCATGGAGCAGCCAAAATGAAATGCTCTATAATCGTTTTTCTGGTTGACGCATTTGCAGCCGGCAAGAGCGCAGAACCCACGCGTGGGGCGTCGTGCTTAGCGCCCTTCCTGGAGGCCGTGTTTTGCTCGCCTTGGGGATGTTTTTGCACACGACAACTGGGTCTTATTTTCAGATAAGACCGTCTCAGCCACCTTTGGGCGATCCTTTTTTTTTTTTTTAGGGTCTTTTTCGAGCAATCTTTGATTTACAATCGCTCGTTTAGTGACCGAAGTTACCACGGCTCGGGAAAAAAAGCAACGTATGGCCATTTTTCATACTTACGACCGTTGCAGCATCCTCCAGGGTCACGTGATCAGAGTTCAGATGCTTTGCAACTGATTCGTATTTATGATGGTCACAGAGACCACAAGCAATAATGGGGAAGATCCCCTTTTGTGAACTTCAACGAAAAATAATGATGTTTGGACAGTGTGCAACATTCCAATGGTGCTCTCACGTTCCTGGAAGATAAATCTTCTATTTATCTATCTTTCCTTCTATTTGTCTGTCTGTCTGTCTATCTATCTCTCTCCATCCAAGCCTCCCCCTTGCGATTTAAAAATTCAGCACAACATAGACTCCAAACGGAAGTTAAAGACATTCCCACCCTTAAGGAATGGAAAATTAAGATGTTCTGCCTCTTGATACATGATCTGTGAACTGAAGGCCACCCTCCAGCTTTGAAAGTAATCATTTTTTTCCAGGGGAATGTTTTTTTTGCTTCATCTTTTCTGGTAAATATAGATTAAAGTACTGCCATCCGATTCCCTTTGCAGAGATCATCTTTCTGAAGTTATTTTGTGCGGACCCTTTTTGGACCGATGTTTTTAACGTTGACAAAGACAACACATGGAAAAGTTAGAGGGGAAGAGCGTGGAAACGAAGCTGGTGGGGAAAAAAAATCTGTTGCACATCTGGTTTTGAAGTTAGAGAGGCATTTAAGGCAGACCCCAGGAATGTGGGTACAAATTGTCCCAAACAGACTGAACGGTGGGCACCTCCAGCTGTTGCCGTTCCTTCGGTCATCTGGAAAATGTTTAATTTTCTTGGAGGAGGTAGAACAGCTGGCCAAACTCAGCCACAAGTTAAAAACTGCAGCCTTGGGACATGGATAGGAAAGGATGGGTGTGTGTGAAATCTACCTTTTTTTCCTCATCGTTTTTCTGAGGGAGGAAAAGCAGCAACGGGGGGGGGGGAACGGAGAGATCAGATTTAAACCCAATTTTATTCTCCCCAGTTCAAAAAACAAAATATCTACCCTTTTTCTCTTCGTTCTTCTGAGGCTCTGTCGGAGGAAAAGTAGTAATAGAAGAAGCCAAGACATCAGATTGAAATCCAATTTTATTCATCCCCCATTTCTCCCCAACAATAAGAATTAAACATCGGTTGACAGGGTTGTTGGTTAGGCTCAGAAAGTTGCTTTTTAGGCCAAACAGAGAGAATAACATTGTGTGAGCCCAACCCCATGCGCACGCGCACACACAGACACACACAGAGACACAAAAGTATTTCTTACAGCTAAATTATTAAGCTACCCAAGGACAAGTGAAACCACAAATGTCTCCACAACAGACAAATGCTGGAGAGGAATTTTTCCAAACCGCGCAGGGAGCTATGGCTTTTCTCCTAAAAGTAAAAATAAGTGTCTAGTCCTCATTGTGCAAAATAAATAGAGGTTTGTTAAATAAGCAGAACGGAAGCCGCTGGCTTCGTACCGAGACAGACCACTGAACTGAGCGCCCAAAGTCCAGACTAGCCAGCGGTAACTCTCCAGATGTTCAAACCGGAGTTTTTCCTCCTGCTTGGAGACCACAAGGATAGAATTGGCCTGTGTCTAAAGGCCAAATTGGTAGAAAATAAAAAATATCCCTTGCTAAGGAAGACAGGTTAGTTGAGGATGGAGTTTGCGCAAACTTCTGGATACTGAATTCCAGAATGCCTTTGGAGCGGGAAGAGCGCCTAAATTGAAATAAATGAAATGAAATTATATTTCCCCAGCTGGCATGGCCACACCACTGAAGGATGCTGGGAGTTGTAGTTTGCAGGAGGAGAAGACTGAGTCCCCGTCCCCCCCCCCCGCCAATGAGATCACAACTCTTGAAATGGCTGTTAGGCCTTGGTCCTTCTCCGAGTTGCGTTAACAAAAAGCGATCACAATGTTGGATGCAAAAGGATTAATCTGGGATTTTGAGGGAAGCATCTTTGTACACCAGGGTTAAACTTTGCAGGAAGAAGACCACCTGGAATCCATGAAACCTGACCGGTGAAGGGATTCCCCACAGGATCACTGAATCATTGACTCTAACCGTTGGGAAGGATCTTGAGATCATCTAGTATCCAACCCCCAAGGATGAGCTCTTATAGCTCTGAAGATGCTAGCCAGCCACAAAAGCAGATGCCCAAACGTAGCCAAGTTTCTTCAAAGGACCTTCAATCATTGCAACAGACAGGACATAGCTATCTTGCCCCCCCCCAACAGATTCCCCCCCCATCGATCCCTTTCCCCCCATTCCATTTTCTTGTGTGGTCTTCCCATCTGGCCCTGTCATCAATTCACACAGCTGTGAGGAGGGTACCAGGATAGCTGTACCTTGACATGATTAAAAGAGAGAGAACGATAGAGAAAAAAGCTAATAAATACATAAATAAACATTATTTATAACATCTGGGTTGGAAAATTCCCCTACATTTCAAGAACTAGCAGCCACCAGGAAAAGGAAGGAAGGAAGGAAGGAAGGAAGGAAGGAAGGAAGGAAGGAAGGAAGGAAGGAAGGAAGGAGAAAGATGGGAGGGAGGGAGGGAGGGAGAGAAGAAAGAAAGAAAGAAAGAAAGAAAGAAAGAAAGAAAGAAAGAAAGAAAGAAAGAAGCAGGAGAGGGGAAAGGAAGGAAGGAAGGAGGGAGGAAAAAGAAAGAAGGGAGGGAGGAAGGAAGGGAGGGAGGGAAGAATGAAAGAAAGAAAAGAAAGAAAGAAAGAGAAAGAAAGAAGAAAGAAAGAAAGAAAGAAAGAAAGAAAGAAAGAAAGAAAGAAAGAAAGAAGCAGGAGAGAGGGGAAAGGAAGGGAGGGAGGGAGGGAGGGAGGGAGAACCCAAGCAGTCCTTGACTTACGACAACAAATTGGGACCAGAATTTCCATTGTTAAGCAGGGCAGCTGTGAAACAGCCCAATATTACAACCTTATTTTGCCACGGTTGCTAAGCGAATCACACAGTCATTAAGCAAATCCAGCTTCCCCCACTGATTTCGCTGGTCAGGATCCTGCTGGGAAGCTCACCAGTGGCGATGACGTCACTCTGGCATGCTGCCACCTTCATTAAATTCACGCCGGTTGCCAAGCGTCCGAATTTTGATCATGTGGCCACGGGGATGCTGGGAGGGTCATTAAGTGTGAGGACCGGTCGTAAGTCACTTTTTTTCCAGGGCCGCCACAACTCCGAACGGCCGCTCAACAAGCGGTCGTAAGTCGAGAACTGCCTGCAATGAGTAAAGAGGATTGATTCACTTTGAAAACGGTCGTCCGGCAGAATAAGGCTTCGCTCCGAGCGTCCGGCATCGAACCCCTTTGTCTTTGTCTAGGATTGTGCCTCAGTGTCTGCGGTCATCCCAAACAGGACATGCGTAGAAAGCGGCACGGGGGTGACACCATCACAGCTGTTCTTCCGTCCGGAACGAGCTGTTGGTGGCTCCGGAGTGTCCCGAACTCAGCTCTCCGTCCAGGATGTTATCCAAGGATCCGTGCTGGACGGGTTTGGCTTTCCGTAAGTAGAAACGCCAGAGCAGGGCAGAAAGACCCACGAGGACAAGGGCAGAGGCCAAACCAACCGCCGTGTAGACATAGGTCATCTGATGAGCTGGGGTTCGAACCCGCCGGCAGGGCCCGTGCTCTTGAACGCCCTCATCCGTCGGGCTGGACCCAGCTCGGTTGGCCGCGACGACGCAGAGGAGATATTCGGTGCCGGGCACGAGGCCGGGCACCACCGCGAAGCGGACGGTGCTGTTTAGTGGGGCCCCCGAAATGAAGTCCTCGCCGAGGAGCTGGTACTTCAGGTAGTAATCGTGGACTGTGGAAGAGGGGGCACACCAGTGCAAGCTGGCTCTGGTCTCGCTGACGTGGACAGCTCGTAAACGGGGAGCCTCTGGGGCCACGTCGGGCCCGGTGATGCCAGGACACAAACATCTGCTCAGCTGGCTGAGTTCCATGCAGGGTACCTGGAGGTGTTTGCAGCGGTCGTAGGCGCAAAAGGGGGTCAGTGACCCCGGGGAGCTGGAACTGGGGGGCTTGGTGGTAGGAAGGCTGTCGTAATAATCTTCGTAGTAGTCTTCGTAATCGTCGGAGGCCGCAGGAGAGCCTTTTTCCGGTCTGGAAAGCGGAGTGTGGCTGCCCGATGGGTGAGGGGTGTGTTGGCCTTGGAGGGGTTTGGGCAGGGGGTGGCCCATGCTGGTCGGGGATCCCCGGGGGCAGAGCATCAGGAGACCACAAGCCATGATGGGGAAGAGCATCCAAGATTGCATGACTCCTACGGAGAAAACGACGAAAGAGGAGGGGTGTGTGTAAAAAGGCACAGTTGATATACAGGTATTCCTTGTAACAATTCGTTTAGCGACCGTTTGACGTGACCACAGCACTGATTAAAGTGACTTGGGTTTATGGCCATTGTAGCCTCTGCATGGTCACGTGGTCAAAAACCGGACGCTTTACAACAATGGCAGCTTCTGAACAACAGTGTCAATGGGGGGGAGCTGCATTCATTTAACGACCGCAGAATTCACTTAACAACCAAGCTCAGACGGCACCAAGGACAATTCCTCCTCCTCCTCCTCCTCCTCCTCCTCCTCCTCCTCCTCCCCCACACAAACCTCTCTCTCTTCTAGTCCAACACTGGAAGTTTTTAAGAAGAGACTGGCCAGCCACTTGTCTGAAATGGAATAGGGTTTCCTGCCTAAGCAGGGGGTTGGACTAGATGACCTCCAAGGTCCCTTCCAACTACTTCTTCATTATTATTATTATTATTATTATTATTATTATTATTATTATTATTATTATTATTATTATTATTATTATTATTATTATTATTATGTTAACTAGTTGGGTCATGAAATGTTTGCAAAAAAACAACCCAGCTCAGAGAGCACCAAGGACCCTACAGCAGTCCTCCTCCTCCTCCTCCTCCTCCTCCTCCCATTCTCTTTCACCTTTTCTCTGCAACCCCCCCCTCCCTTGTAGCACTGATGATACTACCTAGTTGGGTCGAGAAACGTCTCCAAAAAGGTCGTAAAATTGGGTGCGATTCACTTAACAACTGCCTTGCCTAACAAAGGAAATTCCAGCCCCAACTGCGGCCGTTAAGTCGAGGACTCCCTGTAATGCCAAAGGCTTTTTCCAACTATCCCTGTGGGACTTTCAAATGCGGGCTTCACCCATTGGATAACTATTGCCAGGTGCCCCAATTCATCGGGAAAAGCAACCCAGTTAACCAGCAACAGAGGGATGATGGCTCACCTGCCTTGTTCAGCACTGTCCGGCTCAAATTTCAGTAAAGGATAATTCGGGATCCAAGGACGAGCGAAGGAATCGAATTCAGGAATCCGGGAAGAAGCTGTCCAGCATTAGGGGAACCCCTCCCCTCCCCGTAAAAACAGAAGGGAAAAAAAATTAGCTTTTCTCCCAAGCTCTGTTGAGCATCACCTTCCCAGCTTGGCCACCAGCAGCTAAATCAGGATTTTGCCCTCACTTTACAAGGCACAGCTCGTGGCCCGACTGTGCTAGGACTCGCTCCCAGAGAAAAACTTTGCATCTTACTCATCCAAGATCTTACTCATCCCTCCTCGCCTCCCGGTCCAGCCAGTGGGAAGCAGGGAAAGGAGAGCCAAGGGGTGGGTTTTCTGTTTTGCATTAAAGAAAAAAAAAAATTGGCCTTGCCTCCAGAGCCCCCGCCACTGCAGGTGTTCGGACAAAAAAAAAAAAAAGAGCAAAGCATGCCTTATAAGGACTGTTTGCATACTCCCGTCTGCCGTGAATCTGCTCGGCAAAAAAATAATAAAAGAAATAAATAAATAATCAAACTTCCGCCTCCAGAAGTCGTGGGTGCTCCAACACTGGAAGTTTTAAAGAAGAGATTGGACACCCATGGGTCTCAAATGGTCTAGGGTTTCCTGCCTGAGCAGGGGGTTGGACTAGATGACCTCCGAGGTCCCGTCCAGCTCTGTTCTTCTGTTAAATAAACTCAAGACGCTTCATTCGGGGGGCCCTTAATTAAGGGAATGGAGGCTAAAACATATGAAGGACGGTTGCTGGAACTGGGCACGGCTTAGTCTAGTGCAGAGAAGGACGAGATAGCGGTGTTCCAATTATTTGAGGAGGGGGTTCTCACAGAGAGGAGGGGAGGGGTCAACCTATTTTCCAAAGCCCCTGAAGGCCAGAGAAGGGATAACGGGTGGAAACCTATCAAGAAAATAGGTATAGAAATAAAGAGAGATTTTCTGACGGTGAGAACAATCAGCCAGTGGAACAGATGGCCTTCAGAAGCTGTGGGAGCTTCATCCCGAGAAGCCTTCAAGAACAGACTGGACTGCCATCTGTCAGAAAGGATGTAGAGTCTCCTGCTTGGGCAGCGGGGTTGGACTAGATGACCTCCAAGGTCCCTTCCAACTCTGTTTTCTGTTATTCTCTTGGGGAGGTGGGGAGGGATTAACCCAGAGCTCTGAAAAGACAAGGCAGACAGAGAGAAGGAAGAAAAGGGAGGGGCCCTTAAAAAAAAAGCAGGATTTTGGGACAAGCAGCCGAGACTCATCCCTGACAGACAAATTTCCTGGCAAATTCAACCTGGATCACGGATTCCACTCAGGCCCCAGTCATTCTGCTGCCGATTCATCAGACAGAGGAAAAACATGTAATTTCAGGCGCGACCTAACTTTATTCAGTGGCCCATTGCGCTCATTTTACAGACGGGAGGAGCAAGGTTGAGGTCAGATAAACCGATCAATTCGCCCACCCTTTCCCCCCCCCCAAATCTGATTGCTGGGCAGATGAGAAGCTATTCTTCAAAGCACCTGAAGGCAGAACATGAAGCAACAGATGGAAACTAATCAAGGAGTGATCCAAGTCCCAGAATCCCCCAGCCAGCCTGCTTTAAGATGGGTGGATTGCCTCTGAACAGGGCATGACCGATTTAACAACCGCCTCGTTTAGCAACGGAAATTCTAGTCCCGATTATGGCCATAAATGGAACGTATTTCTTGGATTCTTTTTACGAGAAAGGGGCATATTAAATAGTCAATCCATTTCTTTTCCCACCGAAAAAGAGTTTTAATTTTTATTTAATTGTTCTTGCTTCGCCCTGCTCCTGAAAGCCAGTAGGAAAACGTCTCCCTGACTCTTTCTTAGGGAGTCCTCAAAAAACCCGAATATTGGCAATGAAAGAAAAAAAATATGTTTACCCCAAATGTCTCATTCTATGTTTGCTGATTTTATCCATTTGTTTCCCGGCCTGTAGCAACCTGGTTGCTAAAATAAACAAATCTAAATTCTTCAGCCGAGTTCTCTTAAATATTTTCTTGCATTTATTAAAACGCTTCCTTCATCCACTCTGGAAAAAAAAAATATCCATGAAAATAGCCAGTAGGATGGGGCCGACACAAAAGACTAATTCATCCAGGGAGCCAACAGTTTTAAAACCAGCTACCCAAATACAATTTTTTGTTTTTCCAAAACACCAAATATCTCCAAGAATTGTCACCTGGCAGCTGAGCCGTTTCTGTTTTCTGGCAGACGTTTCTCCCGTTAGCAAAAATATCTTGGATTTTAATTCACACTTGTCCAAAAGGTCTTTTTTTTTTTTGACATTTTTTTCCTGGAAATGTTTTTTGCTCGGGAACATCTCGTGCTGAGTCAGAACATCGTGTTCGTGACTCAGCGTAAATCTTGAGAAAAAATGGCTTTTAAGGAAAATCTCATCTCCTTTCGCCTGAAAATAATTATGAGGGAACTGTTATTTGGGACCCTTGGGTGATCCTTAAATATTCGGACAGGTCTGGTTGTTAAGTCGAGGAATTAACTTATCATGGAGAAATGTAAAACAACAACCACCATCATGACACAATGGGGGTTAAACTGACTAACGCATTTCAGTGTGTGGCTGGCAAGAGAGGTGTGATTACACACGTCCCTGATGGGTGGGGAGCCCTGGGGGTCAGATCCAAGCCAAAGTTGGCTAATACAGAGTTTATTTGCGGTTTGTGGAATGCAGACCGTTCTCCTTCCCAGAAATGAAGGGTGGAGAACCGGACAGAGACGGATCATTCCCCACTCTTCAGCTAAATTGAAAAAAGACATAGCCAGCTGGGAGGGATCCCATGTCCTGATTATTAACAAGATAAATAGAAAATTTAGACCAAAATTCCAGGACCAGAAAGAATTAAAATTTGCCATTCGAGTTACGCAAAAATTAGGTTGCTTTAAAAAAAATAATAATAAATAAAATTATTCTGGTTGAATCCTGCAAGGATTTTTCTCCAAATCTGGCTCAATTCAGATTTCAGAACGTTTCCTTGATTATTATTATTTTTTTAAAAAAATCGCTTTCTCCCAAGCCATCCTCTCGGCACTGAGGACTAGAAACTTGTCTTCCCATCCAAACGTTTCAAAAACCTAGGCATTTCCGGAGGGCCCAGGGCAACTGGAGTTTCTTACGCAGGGCTTCTCTGTGACCTGCTTAAAACCCAGAAGCGGTATTGAGCAGTTTCTGTTTGCTTTCGGCAAACACAACTTTTGTGGGTCTTTGACGGCGTCTGCCAATTAGTCAGCGAGCTCAGAGCATTTGCAATTGCATTCCTGAGGTGGGGAAAAGAAAAAAAAAATCGGGTAGCGGTATCAGAATTTACTAGGCTGAAAATACCAGCTTGCATTTTGCACTGTGGAAAAGTAAATATATTGTAGTGTGTTTTTTTTTCCTTTGGGGCTACAAGGTTGTGTTAAAATAAACTCCCATAAAAAGGAGGGAAAAAATTACCCAAATGCAAAGACGCCTTGCAGTTTGCCTGGGGTTAAATTCACACAACACAAGTCACAGCTTTGGGCAGGGTGCGCTCCCAAAGCCAAATCCTGCATAATTTCATACTTAGGTCAGCAAATGGAGCAAAGTGTGGTTTTAAGCCAGTGTGGTCTAGTGGTTAAGTATCAGGAGAAACCAGGAAGGTGGTGAGTTCTAGTCCTGCCTTGGGTACGAAAGCCAGATTGGTAACTTTGGGCCAATTACCAGGAGACGGTGAGTTCAAGTCCTGCCTTAGGCATCAAAGCCCACTGGGTGACTTTGGGCCAATTACCAGGAGACGGTGAGTTCTAGTCCTCCCTTGGGCATCAAAGCCCACTGGGTGACTTTGGGCCAGTCCTTCTCTCTCAGCCCAGCCCAGCCCACCTCACAGGGCTGGTGTATGAGGAAAAGAGGTATTAGGTGTGCGCCGCAAATACGGTCTGGTTGCCAAAGTTCACGCGTGTGACTGGAGGGAACAACCATCGCAACTTCAAATTGTAAGTAGCCCCCCGGTAGATCAAGGACTACTGTCGTAACTGGAGGACTCCCGAATACCTCAGGGGCAAGCTTCCTTCTGCGGAGAAAGGTGGTTTTTTTCCGACCCCGAGACGGGACAAACAGGCAGCTGGTTTTAGTGACTCGCCGTTCAACTTTTATTTAACTGACAGTGTTTCGTGTGTACGGAGAAGGAACCGGAATGTAAACATAAGCAGGGCGTAAACACAGCCCTCGGGAGAGCAAGGCCTGCTGGGTGCGTCACGTGGGCAGGACTCGAACCCGTGACCCATCAGGAACTGGAGCAGCTGCTTCTCTGGCGGACCTCCGAGCCGAGAGAGAGGGTCTGGGATACGGGGGGCAGAAGCTGCGAGCTGTTTCCTTCCGAAGAAGGGGCAGGAATGTTGACGTCGCTAAGCAGGGGTGTCTCGTCCGTAGAGTCGTATTCTGCCTCTGTCAAAAGAGGATAATCCCACCCCCCCACAAAAAAATTAGGATCCGATCTGAAGGTGTTGAAACAGAGACGCCCCCAAATTGTGTAAGTAAAGGGGTTTCCTGGCACGCCGTACAGTTATAAAGCTGGATTTTTTGGGGGAACCAAACGAATCTGAAAACCCCGGTCCTTCGGGGCGGGGAAGGTTTTTAAAGATCCAGACAATCCTCGAATTACAACCATTCACTTAGCGACTGCTCAGAGTTGCGACGGTGCGGAAAAAAAGGGACTTGCAACCGGTCCTCGTGCTTACGACCGTCGCAGCATCCCACAGACCACCCCCGATCAAAATCCGGACACTTGGCAACCGGCATGTGTGTACGACCATTGCATCACCTCTGGATCTGGTGATCGTCATTGGCAACCTTCTGACACAATGGGATAAGCAGGATTCGCCTAACGGCTGCACGATTCGCTTAGCGACTGCAGTAATTTGCTTAACTGCCACGCCAAAAAAAAAAAAAAAAGCTTGTCAAAATCAGACGGGGACTCCTTAAAACGGGTTACAAGGCCAGTCATAACTCACTTTTTTTCCCCCCCCACATGGTGACTTCGAACAGTCGCTAAACTGAACGGTTGTAACTCAAGGTCTGCCTGCAGAAAAGGAAGCGTAAAGAAGGCCTTGCCAAAGAGCCAGTCACCTTCGCTTGAGCCGGCGCCCACGCCGGGTTCTGTCCCCAAATCGGATTTTTCAAGACTGCTTTTCTTCACCTCCGTTGTAGACGCTGCAGAAGATGAGAGGGGATAAAATTGAGAAAACGGAAGAAATTCTAAACTAAAATTCTAAACTAAACTAAAATTCTAATTTCTAAACAGTTTGTAACACTGAGGACTGCCTGTAGATCAAAATAAACAGTCCTCAACCTATGACTATCAAAAAGTAAAGGTAAAGGTTCCCCCGCACGTGCGTGCTAGTCGTTTCCGACTCTAGGGGCCGGTGCTCATCTCCGTTTCAAAGCCGAAGAGCCAGCGCTTGTCCGAGGACGTCTCCGTGGTCATGTGGCCGGCATGACTGGACGCCAAAGGCGCACGGAACGCTGTTACCTTCCCACCGTAGCGATCCCTATTTTTCTCCTTGCATTTTTACGTGCTTTCGAACTGCTAGGTTGGCAGAAGCTGGGATGAGTAACAGGCACTCACTCTGTTACGCGGCCCTCGGGATTCGACCCGCCAAACTGCCGACCTTCTGATCAGTTTGACTCTAATTGAGCTCAATATATCCGTTGCTAAGGGAGACAAGGGTTAGCTGAATTTTGCTCCATTTTACGGCCCTGCCAGTTAAGGGAATCACTGCCCTTATGAAGCTACTAACACGGTTGTTAAGTGAATCTGGCAACCGTCACAAATACAGGCCAGTTGGCAAACATCCAAATTTTGATCACGTGATTACGGGAATGCTGCAACGGTCGTATGAAAACCGGTCGCCCATCCCTTTTTCCAGTCCCGTTGTCATTTTGAGTGGTCACTAAATGCGTCGCTGTAAGTCGAGGACTTCCCGAAGTCTGCGACCCAATCCAATAAATCCACAACCCGAATAAAATAAATTGGCAAACGAGCTGATTTATTAGTTAGTCACCTGATCGTTAAGTGGATCCGGCTTCCCCCACTGACTTTGCTTGTCAAAAGGTCGCAAAAAGGGGAATCATCTGTCTGCAACTGTCGTAAATAAGAGTCAGTCGCCAAGTGTCCGAATTTTGATCACGCGACCATGGGGGAACGCTGCGACGGTTGTAAAAGTCACTTTTTTCCCCCAGTGCCATCTGAATGGTCACTAAACGAACAGCCATTAAGTCGAGGACTATCTGTACTAAAAAGGCAGCCACGAAAGAGGCAGGAAATCAGGCTGTAAGACGGCTGGGATGTTTGGACTGATCCCGGCAAACCATTTTATTGTTATTCGGGATGAATTTTAGAGTCTGCCTTCTTGAGAAAAGAGAATTTAAAATCAACACACCTTCTTTGGACAATTTCTCTCCTTCGGCAACTCCGACATCTTCTGGCTGCAGCAAAGAGATGTCTTCTTCTACGTCGCTTCCTGGGGGGGAAAAAAAGGCAGAGAAAGCTGATTACAGGCAGTCCTCGAACGTACGACCATTGCTTTTAGCGACCGTTCGACGTTACCAACGGCACTGCAAAGCCAAGATCCTCTTGTGTGATCTTAAGAGAGAGTGCAACGAAATTTCATTTTAATCTATGCTGATGAGCGTACATTTAAAACGACAATAATGTTGTTGTTGTTTTTTATTCGATTCTGTCTTCTTTCTTTGGGGACTGAACTGAAAGTTGTGACTCTCTGATCGCAACCGGGCTCACCTTCTTTAGGAAACACAACTTGCCGACGTGAATCATCCAAAGCTTGCATTGGTCCAGGTTTCTCACGGCCTGGGATCTGTTTGGAAATAATAATAAATAAATAAAAAGAAAGCAATCGATTATTTCATTGGTAGATGTGTACTTGTTGAGTTTGTGAAGGTCTTTTCGTGCCTAATGTGCGTAGTCCTCAACATAAGACGGTAATGGAAAGTGCCTTTTGCAATTGACTGATGGGGATTTTGCCAATGCTGATGGTGTTCAGTTATTATTGTGGTTCGGTTTTGAAATCCGACTGATGGAGATTTTGTCAATGCCCATCAGTCAATTGCGAAAGGCAGCTTGACCTGGAACAGCTGACTTTCATCAATTATGAGGATGATCAAATGTATTTAACAGAATAACAAGAGTTGGAAGGGACCCTGGAGGTCTTCTAGTCCAACCCACTGCACAAGCAGGAGACGCCACACTATACCATTCCAGACAAGTGACTCTCCAGTCTCTTCTTGAAAGCCTCCAGTGATGAAGAACCCACAACTTCTGGAGGCAGGTTGTTCCACTGATCAATTGTTCTCACTGCCAGGAAGTTTCACCTTAATTCCAGGTTGCTTCTCTCCTTGATCGGTTTCCATCTGTTGCTTCTTGTCCTGCCTTGTTGGGCTTTGGAGAATAAGTTGACGCTCCTCTTCTTTGTGGCAGTCCCTCAGATATTGGAAGATGCTATCACATCAGCCCCCTAGTCTAGGGGTAGGCAACCTCGGCTCTTTTATGACTCATGGACTTCAATTCCCAGAATTCCCGAGTCAGCTTTCTGGGAGTTGAAGTCCATGAGTCGTAAAAGAGCCGAGGTTGCCTACCCCTGCCCTAGTCCTTCTTTTCACCAGACTAGACAAACCCAATCCCTGCAACCATTCTTCGTGTGTTTTAGCCTCATATTTTTAGATAATTTATTTGCTGCCTACCTCACGATAAATAAATGATCCATTATCGTGCCCAACATCACCGGCCTTTCCCGAGCCTCGAATCTGGAGGAGCAGGTAAAACGTGCCAACTTGTTCACAACCCCTCAGCTACAAAGTTGTGCAGTGTGTGTGTGTGTGTGTGTGTGTATGTGTGTGTGTGTGTGCCACAGCAGACAACAGAAAACCCTTTCCCCCCAAAACACACCTGTACAGAAAGAGTTTCTTTAGGCCACAAACTGCCCCAGATCCACTGCAAGTAGCTGAAAAGGACGATGACGCTCAGGAACATGAAGTTGCTGACCACTCCCAAAATGGCCGAAGTCACAGGGAAATTGTACAAGATATACCTGTGGGGGCCAAAGAGAAGGGAAATGGTTGGTTGAGAATTCACACTCATGCAACTTGGTATGCTGATCCTTAAATCCAGCCTTGGGTGTTGGATTTTGCTTTGGTTGAAGGCAAAGGTTCTCCTGCAGAATGAAATTGAGAATAGAATAGAATAGAATAGAATAGAATAGAATAGAATAGAATAGAATAGAATAGAATAATAGAATAGAATAGAATAGAATAGAATAGAATAGAATAGAATAGAATAGAATAGAATAGAAATAACAGAGAATAGAATAGAATAAAATAATAGAATAGAATAGAATAGAATAGAATAGAATAGAATAGAGTAGAGTAGAGTAGAATAGAATAGAATAGAATAGAATAGAATAGAATAGAATAGAATAGAATAGAATAGAATAGAATAGAATAGAATAGAATAGAGAATGGAATGGAATATAGAATAGAATAGAATAGAATAGAATAGAATAGAATAGAATAGAATAGAATAGAATAGAATAGAATAGAATAGAATAGAATAATGGATGAGAATAGAATAGAATAAAGAGAGAATAGAATAGAACAGAATATAAAATAGAATATAGAATACAGAATAGAATATAGAATAGAAAAAAGAAAATATGGAATATGGAATATAGAACAGAACAGAATATAAAGAATGTAGAATATAGAATAGAATAACAGACCTGGAAGGGTCCTCAGAGGTCATCTAATCCAACCCCCTGCTCAAGTAGGAAACCCTGTACCATTTCAGACAAATGGCTGTCCAGTCTCTTCTTAAAAACCTCCAGTAATGAAATACCCACAACTTCTGGAGGCACGTTGTTCCACTGGTTAATTGTTCCAACTGTCAGGAAATTCCTACGTATTCCTCTCTCTTGCCTTCTCAAGGACTACCTGTAGCCCAAGCCTGCCTTTGGGCTTCACCGGGAATGCAAAGCCTCGGGGATATGAAAGGCTGTTCCTGCTGTATTATAAGCAGTCCTCAACTTACAACCATCGCAGGAAACCAGAACTCCCATCACTAAGCAAGGTGGCCATTCAGTGAGTGGCACCTCGTTTTACAAGCATTTTTGTAAAATGGTTAAGCGAATCCAGCTTCCCCTATTGCTTTGTCGGAAGCTGGCTGGGAAGTTTGCAAAAAACAATCATGTTCGTTGCAACCGTCTGGTTGCCAAGTGCCCAAATTCTGATCACAAATTCCGAAGATACAACGGTTGTAAGTGTGAGCACTGGTTGCAAGCCACTTTTTATTTTTCCCAGGGCTCTCATAACTTCAGAGAAGTGGTCCTAAGTCGAGGACTATCTGCGTAAACAATTTATCCACGCCTCTGGTCTAGTTTAGCTCTGCCATCCCAACCCCAAGGGCTGAAGAGAAGAACCAGCTCTTCAAGTCTCTTTCAAATCCGAGCAGGGAAGAATCGGTCCAGAAATCTAGAAATTAGCAAGGTGGATACTCAAGTTAACTCAGCAAGCGAGACTTGAGCAATTCAGAGTTATTGCAACACCCCAGCTTGTGACTCTAGAAAGTGGTGTGTTTTTTTAAAAAAAATCTCACTAAGACCGGCTGGCTTTGCCTGGCAATCTGACCGCTCTCCTCCTTCCCTGATTCAAACTGGAAAATCTTATTTCGTTGTGTAGGAAAAAATGGGTTCCCTTCCCAATCCGACACGAGTCTCTTTCTTACCGTAATCCAGTGAAATGCGCGTGAATTCTCAGGTGAGCCCCGTAAATTTGGATTCTAGTCGTCTGGATTTCAATCACGGCCCCGATGGTGGGAACATACTAAAAGAGAAAGAGGGGAAAAAATTAGATTTATTAAACACAGACCAGGCTGTGTTCTTCCTGCTTGTTATGTTTTGGTCCCAGAGGATTTACCAATTGCATGACCTACGGATTAAAAGAAAAAATTTCCATGTTCAAACACTCTACTGATAGTCCTCCACTGTCGGCTATAAGTGAGCCCAATATTTTTGTTGCTAAGTGAGTTTTGCAATATTTTACCGCCTTTCTTATCCCAGTGGTTAAGGCAGGGGTCTTCACTGCAGTTGTTAAGTTAGTAACACGGTTGTTAAATGAAATCTGGCTTCTCCACTGACTTTGCTTGTTAGGAGATCACAAAAGGGGATCACGTGACCCCGGCACACTGCGACCGTCATAAATACGAGGCAGTTGCCAAGCGTCTGAATTTCGATCACATGACCCTGGGGATGCCTCAAGGGTCGTAAGTGTGAAAAACAGTCATAAGTCCCAGTTTTCAGTGTGGTTGTAACTTCAAACAGTCGCTAAATGAACTGTTATAAGTCAAGGAAACCCTTATATTTCTAAATAATATTTATTGGCATGGATTTAAACAGTCCCCAATGCCTCTGGGCACTTTTACACAACAAAATAATAGAATACTAAAATAAAAAAATAAAAAAATCCAAGAGCGGTTTGAAAAAAAGCATGCGAAAGAAAAACAAATTTTACAGAGGCTTGTCACCATTCCTAGACCAAGACTGGGGAAATAAATATGCAATTTCTGAGCGGTATCTTTAGGGGGGAAAAAACTGCAAGCAATTTTTAAAAATGGCGGAGGAATTCAGCTGCTGCAAGCCAGGCACCCTGACAAGGTTTTAGCTGCACGCTAGAGAGAAGACAAAAAAGGTTGCAAAGCGAACCCCCCAATTTTCACACCTGTACAGTTACGGAGGAGAACAATAAAAAATAAATAAATAAATCTGGAGCTTAAGAAATCAGCTAGCGCTCTCTGAGATTGTGAAAATGGTGAGATTTGATACCGAAGCTTATGAACTCTTTATTGTCTTAAGCTGTGGGATTTTAGTCCCCTCTAGTGGAAATTCGAGGATCAAACATTTGTAAAAATGTGTAAAAAATATTAAACCTCTCAGCACTGTTTCTGAATCTCAGCAAATTTAAGTTGTGTAGACCTCGACTCCCAGGATTCCCCAGCCAGCAAGATTTATAAAAGGGGTGGACTTCAACTCCCAGAATTCCCCAGCCAAGCCTGCTTTAAACGATGGGTGGACTTCAACTCACGGAATTCCCCAGCCAGCAGGCTTTTAGCTGTGTGGACTAGAGAATTCTGGGAGTTGAAGTCCACCCATCTGAAAGTGGCCGAGGTTGAGAAACACTGCCTGCAGCATTGCAACACAAATAATCCAGACTGCCCCAACTTGACACACTTGCAGAAATGCTGGATTTCAACACCCAGCGGCTAGATTGGCGATTCAAAACTCCAGCATGTCAGAACAGCTTTAAATCCAGAAAGTTGCCTTGAGTTCAGTGGGACCCAAGATTAAATCTCTGCTCAGCCGGTTATTTTAACCTACAGGAACGTAAGAGCAGGTAAAAGAGAGCCTTCTTGGATAACCCAGGCAGTCCTCGACTTACGGCCACACCACAGCCCGAAATTTATGTTGCTAAGCGAGACCTTTGTGAGGGGGATTTTGTCCTATTTTACCACCTTCCTGGTCATGGTTGTTAAGTGAAACACTGCAGCTGTTCAATAAGTGACACGGTTGTTAAATGAATCTGGATTCCCCCATCGACCTTTTTGTTTGTGAAGAGGTCGTAAAAGGAGATCACGTGACCCCGGGACACTGTGACCGTCATAAATATGAATCCGTTGTCCAGCATCCGAATGTAAATCACGTGACCCTGGGGATTGCTGCTGCAATGGTCGGAAGTGTGAAAAATGATCATAAGTCACTTTTTTCAATGCCGTGGTCACTTTGGTCACTAAGTGAACGATTGTAAGTCGAGGACTGCCTGGACAATAGGCAATGAAGATGGCTTATGATGTCATAAAAAGATATGGGTAGTCCTCAACCTTACAACGGCTTGTTTAGCGACCGTTCAAAGTTACAAGACTGGAAAAAGTGACCGGGAACCAGTTCTCGCACTTATGACTGCTGCGGCATCTCCAAGATCACGTGATCAAAATTGGGATGCTTAGATACTGGCGTGTTCTTACGACGGTTGCAGCAACCCGAGGTCATGCAATCGCCGTTTGCAGACTTTCCCAGCGGGCTTCTGACAGGCAAAGCCAATGGGGGGGAAGCCGGATTTGCTTAATGACTACACGATCCACTTAACGACTTTAGTGGTTTGCTTAAGCACTGGCAATAAAGGTCGTATAATCGGTCGGGAGACTCACTTAGCGACGGCTCTGGCTAGCCATGGAAATTCTGATCCCATTTGTAGTCGTAACCGCAAGGGCTTCTCCTTGTCCGTTCCTTAACCTCTGCATTAGAAAAGGGGGATCGCTAAGGATCTGCATCCAAAGCTTTGTAGGGGGACAAAGATCATCTCACCGAATCCTCTTTGTAATCCGAGTATAATTCAACTTCCACGGTTTGTTTCTGTTCCGTAAAACCAGCTAGGAAGAGGCCGGCGAAAGCGAGCGTGTCCAGGATCCGTAATAATCGTGAACGATAGTGCAACATGGCCTAGAGAGGGAGGAAGTAAGTCCATCAATCAGAGGTCAAGAGCCCAAGAGTCAGCGTGATGCGGTCCTTTCTGATACCAACTGAAGAGTGCTGATGATGTTACCTAGTTGGGTCATGAAACGTCTGCAAGTAAACAACTAAGCTCCAGGAGCACCAAGGACCCCACAGTCCTCGTCCTCCTCCTCCTCCTCCTCCTCCTCCTCCTCCAACCTCTCTCCCTTCTAGCACTGATGATGTTCCCTAGTTGGGTCATGAAACGTCTGCAAGTAAACAACCAAGCTCAGAGGGCACCAAGGACCCCACTGTCCTCCTCGTCCTCCTCTCCATAAACCCCACTCCCTTCCATCAAAAAAATAAATAAATACATAATCCAATCTCTCTAACCCTAACAATATTCCAGACTTACGGCCCGAGCGGAGGAAGAAATGACGCGTCCGCCTTTGGTGTAACAAGAAATCATGACCATGAACATGCCTAGATTCTGGTTGACTGGCGATTCGGGCAATTCCAACTCTAGCGACATCCGGTAAGGTTGGCCGTACATGAGAACCTGGTGAAAAAAGAAAAAGAAGAGAACTATCTTCATTTGGTGGAACTCGCTGGGTCACTCACGGCCTGGTCCCCCTCCCGGTTAGACTACCGCAATGCTTTCTACGTGGGGCTGCCCTTGAAGACTAGCGGAAGTCCCAGATTTATAACCATTCATTTAGCCATCGGTCTGAAGGCGCAACTGCTTGAAAAAAGCGAGTCAGGCACCCAGCATTCCCCACGGTCACATGATCAAAATTCGGTGGTTTGGCAAATGGCATGTATCTGATGAGTTGTAGCATCCCGGGATCACGTGATTGCCATTTGTGACAAGGAAAGTCAGGGGAGAGAGCCGGGCTCGCTTACCGACCGTGCAAATAGCAACAGAAATGTGAGTGGGTCACTTCAACAGGTATCCCACGGGGCGACCAGCTAAGCAGGCTTAATTGCCAGGCTGCACCCAACGGGGCGCAGCAAGCGAGATAAAACCGCGAGCCGAGAATTTCAAGCCTGATCTGAATTTCACCCCGTTTCTTATGCAATACTAGAGCGGCTCATAAATTGCATCTCGTTGCGGCTCACGGCTTTTCTGGGCTGAATGCAGCCGATGTTCCTGCTCAAGCCCAGAGCTTTGCGTGCAGGTGCCTAAAAACATCTGTCTGGTCGCCCATATCCTGTTTTTAATCACCTACAGTGATTAAAGCTAATTACTTACAGCTTGATTTTACCTGCCTTAAAAGTTGGAGGGAGGGAAGGACAGAAGGAAAAGAGACTAGAAAGGAGAGAAAGAGGGAAGAAAAGAGATAAAGGGGAGGGGAGGGGAAGGAAAGAAGGAAAGGAGGGAGATGAGGAAGGAGGGAGGGAGGAAAAGAAGGAATGGAAAAGAAAGAGGGAGGGAGGGAGGGGGAGGGAGGGAGGGAGGGAGGAAGGAGGGAGGGAAAGAAGGAATGGAAAAGAAAGAGGGAGGGAGGGAGGAAAGGAAGGAAGAAGGGAGGAGAGGAAGGGAGAAAGGAAGGAAGGAAGAATGGAGGAAAGGAAGGAATCAGAATTATCAAAAGCTGTGGAAGAACATAAAACCATACAACTTTTCTTTCCTGCAACCTTATTCCCTTTAATTTCAAAACACTGCAGTCATCAACTGGTTTTGAAAATCGGTCACCTGATCTCGGCTGTCCTTGAAGAAAGTAATGTTGGCAACAGGAAAGGAGCAGAGTTCGGGTCCCGGCTGGCCACAGTCCGTCCTGAAAAAAGGTCAAAGAATTCTCCCAAATCAGATTCGGACGACCCTTCAGCAGATCTCAAGGTTACAAAGCTACTTTCTGGCCTGTGGTTTTTATTATTATTATTATTATTATTATTATTATTATTATTATTATTATTATTATTATTATTATTATTATTATTATTATTATTTATTCTGGCAACGAATCACAGGTACGCCACGACTTGCAGCCATTTATTTAACGGCCATTCAAAGTTACAACGGCACTAAAAAAAAAAAAGTGAGCGGTGATCGGTCCTCGCCCTTACGACCGTCGCGGCATCGCCACGGTCGTGGAAATCAAAATTTGGGCACCCGCCACTAGCACGTCTTTAGGATGGCTGCAGCATCCAAGGTCCTCTGATCAGCATTTGCAACCTTCCCACAAGCAGTCAAGGGGGGGGGAGATGGATTTGCTTAACAACCGCATGATTCACTTAACAACCGTGTCAGAAAAAGATTGCAAAATTGGAAGGCACTCACTTTACCTTCCGCACCTAGCAATCAAAATTCTGGCCCCGGTTGTGATTTTCAAAACCCACTTGTGATCGTAAGTCGAGGACTACCTGTATAATCTCAGAGTCACAATAGTTCAGAATTAGAATAGAGCTGGAAGGGACCTTGGAGGTCTTCTAGTCCAGCCCCCTTGTCAAGCAGGAGCTCTTATACCATCTCAGACACGTGACTGTCCAGCCTGATCTTAAAAACCTCCAGTGATGAAGCACCCACAACATCTGGTGGCAAGCTGTTCCACTGGGTAACCTACTAACCCAGCTTTGTTACAACCCCCCCCATCCACAAAACTAACCTGAATTGGTAGTGAACAGGACTGATGTAGCTGACCGTGGGCATGTAGGAATAATAAAAGCTGCCATAAAGGAAAATGGAGATCCAGAGGAGCAGCAAAAGCACACACAACAAAATGGCCGTCTGCAGGACCGTGCGACGCACTCGCAACATAAGCAACGAGGCCACTTCTTGGACCCACACCAAGAAAGGTCCAGGGCTCGATGACATGGTGCCACTTGGCGAAGGCAGCTGACGGGGATCCGGGAAAGCGAGTCAATATGTTAGAGGAAGGGGGTGTCAACCTGCCCCAAGCAGCGAGGGTCCCGTTTCGACACCGGGAAAAAGCAGAGAAATATAACCAGAGTTCCTTGTGCAACGAAGAAGTTAATTTTTTAAAATTAAATAAAAAAAATAAGCATCGTAGTAATTTTAATCTGGAAGTCAAAAGCTTTTACGCAGGCAAAAGAGACCGGCTAGTAAGACCGTACGTTGGTGCATTGCGGTTTTTGTGAAGGTAAACGGCTTCATGAGACAAACAGACAAAGTATGGTCAATGATGGCACCAGAACATGCTAGATTGGGGGCGGGGGAGGGGGGGCACCAAGCTCTGAGTCCCCTTCCTCTTAGAAATTAGGCTGTCCTTTAGACTCCGCTCCGCAGGTCCCGGAAATCTCCTAAAATGGGAAAAAGACAAAATAGATCCAGGGTTATTGCAGACACCAGATTTTGCAAACTCCTAGCACTTTGTGTCTTCTTGGCTTCAACTTTTGCATCTGAGCAAAGAGTCTTTAACACTTCTTGGGGAAGGAGGTCACACAGCAAAGGGTGGTATGATGGGATGTCGAAATTATAACCCCCCCCACACAAACAAAATTTGGCCTCCGACCCATTTCTTTGCCAATTCTCTCTGGGCAACCCAGATGGGCCTTGCAAAAAACTGTGTTAGAAGTAACACACTCGGCCGATTGTTGAATGTTAAAAGAGTTTGTTGAAAACTGTTTTATTGGGGTTTTGCACTGGGATTTTATTTTTTTTGTAAGCCGCCCAAAGTCCCCACTGTTTGGGAAGCAATGTTTTTATTTATTAAATGTGCACGCCACCCATTTTGTCGAGAGGCCAAAAATGTACATTTTTCTAACTAACACATAAGTAAATAAAAACACGTGCCGGTTTTCTCAGTGAAAGATTAAGAGTGATAGATTTGGTCCCTCCAGCTCAATACAGCCAACACTTAATTTGAACCAAATTTAAAAATAAAATTGCTTTCCGTAAAAGAGGGAAGAAGATAAGAGCCTATAAATAAAGGTACAATTAAATTATTACAGCGCAAATCTTTCAGTTCAGAATTCCGAGGAGAAAAACTGTACTAACACCTAGTTCAAGCAGAGTATTTTATTTTTTTTCCTTTTCTCAAGCAAGAAGGCGAAACTTGGGACACAAAGCTTAAAATCAGTTACTGCTCCAAAGTTACAATCACTAGCAGTAATAGTCTTAAGTAGGAGCCTTAGCTGAGGTTTTAGTACAGTTTTTTTAATACTACTTTAATCTGTATAGTCTTAATGTTTGGATACTTTAATTTTTTAACGTGTTTTATAATCTTTAGGGTAAATGGGCACCATACAGATTTAATAAATAAATAACAGTGTGCTTAAGTAACATCCCAATTCAAAATGCATTGCCGACATTCAGATACACCCACTCTTTTTAAGTTACTAAACACACAACAGAATTACAGGAATGTTTTGTTTGTCCGCCTTTGCTTGGTAACTGTGAACGAGACTATCTCACAATTCTCCAAAGCGACACTTTAAAATTGACTTGTACTCTTTGCACTTGCCCCACACGCCGACAATCAAACTAACAGCCGTTAAAACATTTAGAATTAAGCCCCCTTTCTCCACAATGTCCAATTCAGCTTCTAGATAAATTGTTGTTGTTGTTGTTAGTTGCGAAGTCGTGTCCGACCCATCGCGACCCTATGGACAATGTTCCTCCAGGCCTTCCTGTCCTCTACCATCTTCTGGAGTCCATTTAAGCTCACACCTCCCGCTTCAGTGACTCCATCCAGCCGTCCCCTTCTTCTCTTGCCCTCAATCTTTCCCAGCATTAGGCTCTTCTCCAGTGAGTCCTTCCTTCTCATTAGGTGGCCAAAGGATTTGAGTTTCCGCTTCAGGATCTGGCCTTCTAAAGAGCAGTCAGGGTGGATCTCCTCTAGGACTGACCGGTTTGATCGCCTTGCAGTCCGAGGGACTCGCAGGAGTCTTCTCCAGCACCATAGTTCAAAGGCCTCAATTCTTTGGCGCTCAGCCTTTCTTATGGTCCAGCTTTCACTGCCATACATTGCAACTGGGAAGACCATAGCCTTGACTATACGGCCTTTTGTTGACAGGGTGATGTCTCTGCTTTTTAGCGTGCTGTCTAGATTTGCCATGGCTTTCCTCCCAAGGAGCAAGCGTCTTTTAATTTCTTGGCTACAGTCCCCATCTGCATTGATCTTGGAGCCCAGGAAAATAAAATCTGTCACTACCTCCATTTCTTCCCCATCTATTTGCCAGGAATTGAGAGGGCCTGGATGCCATGATCTTGCTTTTCTTAATGTTGAGTTTCAACCCAAGTTTTGCACTCTCCTTCTTCACTCGCAACAAGAGGCCCTTTAGTTCCTCTTCACTTTTTGCCATTAGATACATTCTTAATTACATTTTTTTTTAAAAAAAATTGACAAAAGGCAATCATACGAAGTTAGCACAAAACAATATACAGATTCTGCAGAGGCTTCCTATTTTGCACACAGGGAAGAAAAAAAAAATAGAGGGGTCTAATTGGATCTGGTCTCTTATTATAAAGGAAAGCGGGGAACCTGGTTCTTAACTGCTAAGCTTGTAAGCCGCCCTGAGTCTTCGGAGAAGGGCGGGATATAGATGGAATTAAAATAAATAAAAATAAATAAATAATTAGAAAACCGGGGGGGTGCGGGGGGGTGGGGTGGGGAAGAAACAAACTATCCACAATCCCCAAATCTTGGTTTAGCTTGTTTGGGAGAAGAGAAGCTTCCTTTTTCCTCCATCCGCAGCACAAACCACCATCCCATCTCAGTTTAAGAGAGGCCAAACAGGAGAGATATACGTAGCAGGCAAGAATGGGAAGCGCAGGCTGGGAAGGGAGAATGAGGGTGGGGGGGCCAATGCAGAAGTAAAAGGGGGGTGCGTATTTAAAGCCCCCCCCCACGGCTGGTTTGCAAACCCCGATTGGGGGGGTGGTCAGGTAGGAAGCCAAGGGGGTGGGGGGAGCATGTCAGTTTATAGCAGAGAAAAAAATAAAATCTCCAAGCACCTGAATTAGTTCCAGCGATGTGGCTGATGTTGCTGCTGCTATTCCGCCTCTGGCTTCTCCCTTTAAAGTCTCCCCCCCCACCCCCTTTTTTTTTCCCTTTCCCAAATGTGGGTCTGGCTCTACCTCTTCCGGGTTTGGCCCCGCCCCCGAGGAGGGAGGGGGGGAAAGGAGGAGGAGAGGAGGGGCCTTGTGGTTTTTGCTTTTATCTTCCAGTCACGTGGTCAGAGGGATGCTGCGGCTGCCGGCCTCCCGTTTCCATGGAGACAGGCAGAAGCGGAGGACCACTCTGCTGCCTTTTCTCTGGATGAGATGCCGGAGGGAAGGTTACCCCCCCCACACACACACAGGGAAATAAGGAATTTCAGCCAAAGGCTGCTCTGCTTTCCGATCATCATTCTTCTAATAGCGAAACAGGGGGTCTTTAATGTCATAATTCGCCGCGGCCTCAAAACACTCCTGTTCCACCAGGCTGACCTGGACTGACAGGCATTTTAATTAATTATATTAGAATTTTTAATTTACTTTTAATTTTTTTTAATTTATTGCACAGATGATTTTAATTTCACTTTTATCTTGATTTCTGGACTTGTTATATGTTCTGTTGTTAGCCGCCCTGAGTCCTTCGGGAGATAGGGCGGGATATAAATCCCATCAATAAATAAATAAATAAATATATTTTAGCCTTCCTTATTGAGTTGCGGCCTGGCGTTTGCAGCGCCTTCGATTGGTGGGCTAGGCGTAGATTGCTCAGGAAAGGAATATGCTATCTCTGCGTTGCAGGTACCTAAAGAAATTCCTTTTTTTAAGCTCTGTTGAAAATCAATGTTCTGGCTTTATTGACAAAAGGGTTCGCCGGCAAGTCAGTGTGTACTGTGAAAATTCAAGTAATTTTTTTAGCCGATTGATAGCCTGAGTAAACCGTAGGGGGGAAAAGGTGAGCCTAGAACGTTATATATATACCCAAAAATTGATCTGAGAAAAGTGGAAAGGTTTTGTCTCCATCATAAAATGGTGCAGCTTTTGATCGTTATGATTCAGGCCCTGAATCAGATTATATGGAACTGACCTATACATCAAATTATTTCTTCCTATAATTTCCCCACGTTTCTAGCACAATCCTAAAAGCTAATTTACTCATTGGTAAATCCCATTTATTTTCATGGGGGGACACACCGTGTAAAGATATTTATGATGGCCTTACAATGCAGTGTAATAGAAATATCCAGTGAATAAAACTAATAGCAAGTCACTAATCCTGATAGGAATATTGAACATGTTATCTGATTGTATTGTGAAATAGCCATTTGGAATTCAATTCTCTACCTGTTTAAGACGTTTTGACTTGGTACACATTTTACACTAAATCTCCCATCTGTTCACCTACAATTAAATAAAGAAGCCACATTTAGAACAAGGTGCGAAGAGATTAGGACAACCATTTGTCTGGGATGGTATAAGCTCTCCTGCTTGAGCAGCGGGTTGGACTAGAAGACCTCCAAGGTCCCCTCCAACGTTGTTATTTTGTTAAATTCTGTTAAGACATTGAGTGAAAAAGAACCCAGCGTCTGG
The DNA here is from genome assembly GCF_947247035.1 of Vipera ursinii. Taxonomy (NCBI): domain Eukaryota; kingdom Metazoa; phylum Chordata; class Lepidosauria; order Squamata; family Viperidae; genus Vipera; species Vipera ursinii. The sequence continues at coordinate 3,201,019 of NC_139528.1, forward strand.
GATGTTTGGGGTGAGTTACAGCTTTAAAATTATTTCGCAGGCCAGGACAACATATTTATTTTATTTTATTTTAATTTTAATTCCATTTATATCCCGCCCTTCTCCGAAGACTCATGGCGGCTTACAAGCTTAGCAGTAGCCTTCATTCTATATCTGTTGCAATAGTCTACTCTAGATGAATTATAAAAAACAACACATTTCAATTGTTAATATGCTTCCTCCTTTCCTCCCTCATTCCTTTTCTCCTTCCTTCCCCTTCTTTTTCTCCTTCCCTCTTTCCTTCCTTCCTTTTCCTTCCCTTTTCTTTCTCCTTCCTTCCTGATTATGCAGTGTTTTGATTATGCCCATCTGTCATTATGCAGGGCAGAGAGCTCACCCACAGTCTTCCTTTCAAGGTGATGCAGGAAAAGAAGCCACTTTGGCAAGCCTGATGCCCAATGAATCGGGAGAGAATTTTTTTCAAAAGGCGGTTGATGTCAGATTTGTAAATGAAAGCTATTGCTGACAATACTGCGCCTCCCCCCGGCGTTCATATTTGCAGAAAGGGGGGGGCTGACAAAGTGACACAGCCACTCTCTTTGGACTCCCACTCCTCCTTTTGTGCCCCCTCCTCAATCAACCTCTTCTGTAATAGAGCACCGGCTGTGCCATCCCCCTCCCACACTTCCCAGTCCTGGTTTTTAAGCAATGGCTGCCTGGGCGGGGGTACCATCAGCCCTGCCTTCCCCCCCCCCACTTAAAGAGATGGTTTGGTCCCAGCGTTAATTGCTTTGTGAAATCCTCAAGGTATCGATCGATTGAATTAACTCTCATCTCAGCCAAGGTGTGCCAAATGTCTTAGGAAGCCAGGGGGGGAAACAGCCCCTTCTGCTCATCCACCTTGGGGAGCATCTTGCAGGGGCTGCTGCAGTGCCCCCCCCTCCCAGGTGACTCTTCCCCAGATCGTCTCAGCCTCCAGCCCGGAACGGTCTGACTTTGCTCCATCTTCACATTCAGCAGGAAATCTCTACAAAGGTGTGTGTGTGGCTTTGGGCTGGGTTTCCCCACTTGGATTCTCTGGGTCTGGGGGGGGGGGGGTCAGGCTTGGGGGAGGGGCAGGCAAAATGATTTCCATGTAAATACAGGAAATTTCTGCAGGGGGAGGGGAGAAAAAAGGGCCCCAGCTATCAGTATGTGGGGGACCTGTTAATAGGAAGTATTGGGATCAGATAGATAGATAGATAGATAGATAGATAGATAGATAGATAGATAGATAGATAGATAGATAGATAGATATAGATGATAGATGAGAGTGGGAGGAGAAGGAAGGAGGGAAGGAAGGAAGGAAAGAAAAGATAAATAAGCTAGCTGGGGAGGAAAGGATAAGATAGATAGATAGATAGATAGATAGATAGATAGATAGATAGATAGATAGATATAGATGGATGGATGAGGGAGAGTTGGGAGCAAAAGAAGGAAGGAGGGAGGGAGGGAAGGAAGGAAGGAAGATAAATAAGCTAGCTGGGGAGGAAAGGATAAGTAGATAGATAGATAGATAGATAGATAGATAGATAGATAGATAGATAGATAGAGGGAGATGGATAGATGAATGGATAAGGGAGGAAAAATGGGAGGAAAAATAAGGAAGGAGGGAGGGAAAGAAGGAAAAGATAAATAAGGTACATTGGGGTGGAAAACCACAGATGGAAACAGAAAAAAAATCTTTTTTTCACGTCTCCCTGCTAGAGAGGCCCTGAATGGCTTTGGATGTAGTACTGGATTAGAACTGTCTTTATTTGTGTTTGGTAATGTCTTTTTTTTTGGAACGTATTCCCCCCCCCCCCTTCTATTCCTGTTGGTTGCCTCAGAGATCAGAGAAGGGAGGACTTGTGGCAGAAAACAAATGGAGGAAGATGAAGCAGGGAAATTTCAGAACGAGGCAAGGGCTGTTGGCTTTGGGGAGGGGGGAGATCTGGAATTTACATTGGATCAGAACCGAAGGGAGGGAGATGTTATCAGAGGCGAAATTTGGTCGCTGTAGGAAGAATAATGAACCATCCTGGTTTTGAATGAGGCCGTAAAAGCTATTTAGATGATTATGGTTTATAAGACAAGACAATGGTCTCTTGTTATGATGCAGTTATTTCTAATGTTTTGTTCTCTCTCTCATTACCCTCCCTGCATTCTTTCTGGATAACACACTGAGGTTGTGGTTTGTATTATAGGAACTCAACTACACCCCAAATGTCTCCGTTTTGAATGGTTTATGGCATGTTATGTGAATCAAATCGGGTTGGAATTGATAACATTAAGCTGTGGTCAAGGAAAGCATAGTTATTCAAATTGTGGCAAGACAGTCACAAGGTGCGGCTGGACATGAACTGTCCAGTTTAACCCTAGTGTGAAATAATATTTGTGCCATGGTAGATGCAGTCCCACACACTCAACCCCGGCTGGGTGAATGTGGACCTAGTCATACCGCTAGTCCTCCAGTTAAGATCCAAAGATAGTATCCCTTGATTCAGTGGCATATTCTTTGCATAAAAGAGAAACAGAGATATATTTTTGGGAATAAAACTGGGGGATTTTAAGATGTTGGATGTTCTGTTATTCCATGATAATTGAGAGATCTCTTGCAAGAACAGCCCAGAGAACGGTATTTTTCAAAAGAAAATCATCCAGACGTGATGGCAACTGCTCTCCAGGGCTCTAGGCAGGAGTAAACACAGTGACAATACACTTTGTTTCGCATTCATACACCCCCAACTGTACTCTCACCTGCTACTATGCAAAGCCTTTCCAGAGGAAGAGTAGTCATGGGGTTGCAAACCTATTGGTGTCCACTAGGGGGCACAATGTACCATTGTAATGGATTTGGAATTGTGTGGACGCCTTCTAGTGGTCACCTGGAATACAGCCACACAGTCCTCAACTTAGATTGAGCACCTTGTTCTACAGAAGTTACCTGGCAAGGATACAGTTAGGGCTAAATTTGAAGAATGTCTTCAACCATCTCCCTTATGGTGAACGGTCTTGGATGGCCTTTCTCCTCTCCGATGTCCTCAGCAGGATTCCTCATGAAGGGCGAAACTCCCGTCAACAGCACAATGAGCATCGGCCAAGCCCGCAAGATGGTGGAGCAGCTGAAGATTGAGGCCAGCATGTGCAGAATAAAGGTGAGGAAAATGACCGATGGGCCAAAAAAGGTATACACTGGTGCTTCTCAACCTCAACAGATTGAAAATGCGTGTTCTTCAACTCCCAGGATTCCCCTCGGCAAGCATCTCCACCTCTTTCTTCCAAGTCGTCAGGTTGAGAAACACCACCTTGGATACCGCTAACAAACGAGCTGCAAAACCACAAGCAGCCACTAGATGGCAAAAACTACCATCTAGTAGCTGGTTTTCTTCTCGTGACTGCCCCCCTAGTGTCTATATAGAGAACTGCAGCCTCAATTTTCTGAATGCCACCGTGGTATCTTTATGGTAGATGAATTGCCAAATCCTGATTTCTCTTCTTTTTTCATCCTCTCCCCTAGGTGTCCAAAGCGGCCGCTGATTTGATGACCTATTGCGATGCCCACGCCTGCGAGGATCCCCTCATTAGCCCCGTGCCCACCTCGGAAAACCCGTTCCGGGAAAAGAAATTTTTCTGCGCCCTGCTTTGAACTGTATTTGCTCCCACCCACCCACCCCTCGTCCTCGACGCTGGGATGTGTCCCTTTCCTTCACTCCCCCCCTCCCCATACTCATCAATCGGTATGGAGTTGGGTTATTGCAGAATCTTTGGCCTTCAAGCTCCTATCGCTGGGGGCAGAGAAGACGGAGGGGGGAGGTGTGTTTCTTCAGGGCAGGTCTATTTTTTCCTGCAGAGACCCCCCCAAAACTCTTATTTTCCAAAATGCGTCCAAAATCAAGAAGCAGATCCCTAAATAATACATAACATCCTCTTTAACAGCTTTAAATCAGCAGCCACACTTCCCTTCAAGATGGGGAGCTGTGCTTTGCTTAGGGGGGCTGGGGTGAGGTAAATCAAGGTGTCTTAAGGACCCTTCCTCCAATTAAACAAAACAGGCAGCAAGAATTGCATCCAGAGACCCCGGGATCTAACCTAGGGGGTTTTGTTCCGGTATCCATATCCAGCTTCGTTCCCACCAACTTCACCATGGCTAAAGTTTAGCTCTGAATCGAGGTTACTGAAGCCAGCCCTCTCCTCCTCTTCCTCCCCTGCCTCAATATCTTTCTCCCCCCTCTCCCCCAGGAAGAGCAGGTGGTTTCCACAACAGGCCGATGGTTCTTCACACAACTTTTCACCTGTTCTGTATGCCAGAGAGCACGGAAAGCTAATAAAAATTACTGGAGTCCGTTATTACGGATTGCGTGTGATTGAGCTAGAAAATTTGGGGTAACGGGGAGTGGGAGGAAAAAAATCAAGGATTTCCTCAAAAATGTCTGTGGGGGTTCTCAGTCGCGCAGATCAGGGTTGTCCCAAAGGTGCTTTTTCCAAGAGGCAACTGGATTTTCTTCAGTCAGAGCTGAAGAAGCTCCATGGAGGAGAAGCGAAACGTCTCCAAAGAAAAAACAAGAAGTCCAGTTGCCTCCTTTAAAAAAAAAAAACCACCTCAAAAAGATCTCCAAAGAGAAGTTTCTAGGTTCACAATCGTCATTCTCCAGGATCAATCAAAATGGCTGTGTTTGTGTGCGTGTAACAGGTAGGCCTCAACTTATTCAACCGTTCATTTTTAACGACCGAACTTAAAATGGCACTTCCGTTTGGGAAGCAGAATTCGCTTAACGGTTGTGCTTTTTTTTTTAAAGTCACCGCCCTAAAAATCGGGTCCGACTCGACTTACGACCGCAATGACTTATGACGGAAAATTCGGTCCCAATTATGATCGTAAGCTGATGACTATGTGACCAGGGCAACCTGGGGGGAGGGAAAAAAAAAAAAAGAACAGCCGTTTTTTTTTCTTTCACTATTCCAACCGATATATAAAATAAATCGTTAATTCTTTATTGCTTTTTGTGGCAGATTTGGCAACGGCCAAACAAAACCCAAACGAACAAAACGACGTGAGAACAAGACAGATTTCCTTCTAAACCACTAAGGTTTTGTGTGTTTGGACGTGGTGAGATAGGGCTGTGCAAGTAGAAAACTAGAAAGCTTGATAGCACCCCTTCGGCTGCTGTGTTAAATTGCTGCTTCCCCCGTTAACCAACAGCAATTAAAGAGGCTAGTCCCGATTAAGGTTCCCAAGGGGAAAAGAAACCACACAATTTACAGGGAGTGCTTCCGCAATTTAGCGATCCCTGAAGGAGGGAGGAGGTGTAAATCTGCACAGTTAGGTTTAACCGTAGAAAGCGTGCTGTTTTTTTAAATGTAGAAAGCTAAAAAAAATAATTTTAAAAAATTGCTGCAACAGCACAAAATACCTGCCATTCGGAGACCACCACGTGCTAGTTTTCGCAGCAGGAAGTGGGGACGGACAGTACTCGACTTACGACGGGCCCCTTTGTGACGGTTTGAAATTGCAACGGACGTTTCTCCCAAGACACTACTTTACCACCCGGTTCTATACAGTAGATATGCTGCTGAACTACAACTCCCAGGATTCCTCACTGCCAGCCTATATTGGCGGGAACGGCTACGGTTGGGAACAAAGTGCTTGGCGTCACAGGACTACAATTCCCATGAACCACCTGGCTGAAGGCCATGGGGAGGGACACCTCCAGGAAGGGGGTCTGGCTAATTAGCAGGGATGACCAAAGAGATTAGCTGATTAGAGATAGTAAACTACAAATGCTGGCTAGATCAGGGTGAGGGGGAACCAATGGCAGCTTGTGTGGGGAGGCGGGGGGAGGAGGGAAGAGATAAAACGGATCAGCGGTGCGAAAATGGAGTGTTTGCCCTTAATGGTCCTGGAAAGAGCTTTTCAAATCTCAGCTGCCAGCCAGCTGGTCCTCATTCTCTTCCCGAAGAACAGTGGGACGGCACAAAAGGCTGAGAGGGGATTTTACAAAGGGGACATCGAGGAAGCGGTGCTACCCCTCTACCAAAGGTGGGGGTCTGGCCTGAGCACATTCCAAGGCAGAGTTGGCTTCCAGGGCGGGTCCTCGGCTGCTCGTTCAAGGAATGGAGAGAAGACACAGCCTCCAGCTCTGGTCCGGTGCAGGAGACTTCAGAAAAGTTTGATGATGGACTTGCGTGATTTCCCCACCCCGATCCACTTGACTGCGAAAAGAGTTTGGGGTTTATATCTCCCCCCCTCCCGGTTAACCACCCCCTTTCAAAAACACTCCAAACTCTGGGCTGCCCCAAAGGCTCACCTGGCACTTCCAGGTATTCCTCAATAAACCGGATGTAGGCCTGGGCCTCGGCAGGCAAGTCACCAAAGGTGCGCGCTCCCTCGGTGCTACGTCGCCATCCCGGAAGCTCCTTGTACTTCACCGTGACCTTGTTCAGGAGCTCCTGGTTGGCTGCGGACGGCGACAGAAAGGAAGGAAGGGAGAATGTAGGGGTGACCCTGGGGCTCTCTGAGCTGGGTGGTTGTCCTTGGAGACGTTTCGTGACCCAACTAGGTAACAGAATCAGTGCAAGAAGGGAGGTGGGGTTATAGGGAGGAGGAGGAGGAGGAGGAGGAGGAGGAGGAGGAGGAGGAAACTGTAAGGTCCTTGTTCTCTAAGCTGGGTAGTTTGCTTGGAGACGTTTTGTGACCCAACTAGGTAACATCATCAGTGCTAGAAGGTAGGGGAGTTTGCAGAGAGGAAGAGGAGGAAGAGGAGGAAATTGTGAGGTCCTTGGTGTTCGCTGAGCTTGCTGGTTTACTTGCAGATGTTTCATGACCCATCTAGGTAACATCAACAGTGCTAGAACGTTTGCAGAGGAGGAGGAAGGGCTGGAGAGGAAGAGGAGGAGAAGGAAGGAGGGAGAGAAGAGGACGACGACTGTGGGTCCTTGGTGCTTTCCTTGCAGATGTTTCATGACCCAGCTAGGTAACATCTTCAATGCTAGGTTTTGCAGAGAGGAGCAAGGAGAGAGCGATTAGGAGGAGGAGGATGACGACGACAACGACTGTGGGGTCCTTGGTGCTCACTGAGTATGATGGTTTTCTTGCAGACGTTTCATGGCCCAACTAGGAAACATCAACAGTGCTAGACGGGTATTTGCAGCAAACCCCTCTCTCTTCTAGCACTGACGATGTTCCCCAGCTGGGTCTTGAAACGTCTGCAAGAAAACCACCATGCTCAGAGAGCACCAAGGACCCCACAGTTCAACTACTTGAGCTACCAAGTCCCTTCTACTGATACAGAGGCAACTATCAGCTCCTTCTCTGCTGGGCCCTATGGGTCTCCACCCCAAAGTCCGCAGTCTCACCTGGGAAATACGGAATCTGCTCCCCATCCAGATGGTATTCCACGCCCACCTTGATCTCTTCAAAGTCATCCAGGATGTCCAGCTTGGTCACTGCCAGCCTACGAAGTGTCCAGGAAACGTGTTACCATCAAGCCAAAAACTTTCCCTCCTCAATGGCTGACATTAGAGATGGTCCTTGACTTACGGCCATTTGCTTAGTCACCCATTCAGGGCTGAAAAAAAGTTGAGTTATGACTTGTCCTCACGCTTACGACCAACGCAGCACCCTTACAGTCAGGAAATGGGTCATCCTGGTGCTTAGCAACAGGTATGTATTGACAACGGTTGCGGCGTCACCTGATCAGCGTTGGCAACCTTCCTGAGAAGCAAAGGTCAACGGAGGGAGCACCATTTCACTTAAGTGATCCCGATTCGCTTAACGACCAAGGCGAAAAAGCGGTGAAGTCAGGCGCAGTCGCATGATGACTTCGGAGCGAGCTTGCTCAGCGGTGCAAACTGCGTTCGTAAGTCAAGGAGTATCTATCTTGGAAGTAGACCCGCTGGCTTTACGGAAGATGCTTGGATTTGAACTCTAAGCTGCATAGACAAGGCCAAAGTAGGGGACTCCTCTGTCAACAGGGGGCACTGCTCTGCAAAATTTCCCAGGACACCCTTGCAGCCAAGGCTCCACACCCATTTGTGCAGTACTCAAATGACCCTTAGGACGCAGGTAAACCTCCAAGTGGCCTCAACGGCTCTCTAAAAAAGAAGGCAAATGACCAGTTGTCTACAAGGAGTATAAATCCTTCCATTCCCCACTATTCGGTCAGAGCGGAAGAAGCTTCTTGGAGGAGAAGCGAAATGTCTTCAAAGAAAAAAAAAAGTCCTGTTGCCTCCTGAAACAAAAGCGCCTTTGAGTCAGCCATGAGCTGGATGACAGAGACATTCATAGGACACCCAAACCCCCAAGGGGGGAAAAAAATGGAAGTAATAAAATAATACATAAATAAATTTGGAAGAGGCTTACGCGCTGAAACCGTTGATCCTATGAGCGTATTTCACCAGGACGAGGTCCAGCCAGCCACAGCGACGCTTGCGGCCCGTGGTCACCCCGAATTCCCGCCCTCGTGCTTGGAGCGTCTCACCGATCTCCTGCAAAGGAGATTCAAAAACGTACGGTTGGAAAATCCTGGTCTTCTGCCGAAATAATCAGATATTTTGTGTGTGTGTGTGTATGTGATCAGCCCGGAAGCTTTGTTATACAGGCAGTCCTCAGTTTGCAGCCAGAACTTAGCCCAACATTTCCACTGCTCAGCAAAAGTTTTTGAGTCTCGCCCCCGTTTCACGACCTTTCCCGCCACAGTTGTTAAGTGGATCACTTCAGTTGTGAAGTCAATAACAGGCAGCTCAGGACGTGGAGAAAACGGCTCCCCCCCCCCCCCGTTTCAAGGGACTTACGTTGTTCTGCTCAGTCGGGAAGGTCCCCCCGCCGACGCGGGTGGTGTACGCCTTCACCACGCCGTACACCTTGCCGATGTAATGGGGGGGGATGCCAAGGCCGGTACACACCCCTCCCACCGTGCAATTAGAGGAGGTCACACAGGGGTAAGTACCTTTGGGGGAGACAAGAAAAATTCTTGCGCTACAAAAGGACATTTTTTAAATTTTTTTTTGGGGGGGGGGGGGCCTCAGCGGCACTTGGACATTTCCAAGGAGAATCTCTAGCTAGAAGTCCCGGTCCCCTCCAACAACACTAAGCGATACTTTGGTGATTTCTCCAGGTTCCTCCTGCAGTTAGTCTAACCTTAGAATCATGAGGACTAGAACCTTGTTTTTACAGAACATCTCAGCTCTACATCATTGGCATCAAGGGTGCCTATGGGGGCCTGGGCAGGAGTGGGACAGATCTAGGGTTCTCTGGCAGGAGGAGGGTCTCTGGGCCAGGGCCAAGGCAGCGGGGACCGTTCCCTCACTGTTTCCAAGATGGCTCCGGGGGCCACATGAAACCACTTCGCGGGCCGGATCTGGCCCCCAGGCCTTGTGTTTGACATGTCTGTCTTAAGGGATTACTTTTATTTTATTTAATAAATTTATATGCTGCCATCTTGCCTTCCCTGGCAGCCCTGCCTGGTTTTTGGTCCAGATAATAATCTAATTTAATCTGATCTGATCTAGCATATCAATGTAATATATATATGTGATATATATTAATGTAAAATATATATCGTAATAAGTATATATATATTAATGTAACATGACATATAAGACAATAAATCAATATATAATATGAGAGGAGATCAACCCTGACTGCTCTTTAGAAGGCCAGATCCTAAAGCTAAAACTCAAATACTTTGGCCACCTAATGAGAAGGAAGGACTCACTGGAGAAGAGCCTCATGCTGGGAAAGGCTGAGGGCAAGAGAAGAAGGGGATGACAGAGAATAAGGTGGCTGGATGGAGTCCCTGAAGCAGGAGGCGTGAGCTTAAAGGGACTCCAGAAGATGGTAGAGGACAGGAAGACCTGGAGGAACGTTGTCCATGGGGTCGTGATGGGTCGGACACGACTTCGCAGCTAACAACAAATATAAAATAAGATAAGTAAATACCAAAATCGATGTCCAGGAGGGCTGCGTTAGCTCCCTCGACGAGAATCTTCTTGGGGGGTCCATGCAGAGCTTGGTACATGAAATAAACCCCATCCTTCACCAGGGGGCGGATCTTCTCTGCGTAGATCTGCCAATCAATAAAGATAGACAGGGACATCAACCTGAGGCCACTTCTTGTTGTTTTTCTAATTCTAAGGAAGCAGCCAAGTGCTTCCTTTATTTTTAAGAAAGGGCAAATACCCAATGAGGGAAGAATTCGATATGAGCCTCTGATACCCAATAATTTTCAAATTTTTTTAAAAAAAGGGAAGTTTCTAGTCCTTCTGGAAGACAAGTGCACTCAAACTGGTTAAGATCAAGGCCACCGAAGGACGAGGAAGGCCAGTTAAGTTTGTAAGTCTCAGCAAAAAATGTGATTGCAGCTAACCATGATTTGCTCAGTTAATGAGCATATAGGTAAGTCCCCGACTTACGACCACAACGGAGCCCAAACTTGTTAAGCAAAAGCAGTTTTGAGCTTTGCCCCGTTTTACAACCTTTCTTGCCACTGTTAAGTGAATCACTGTGGTTATTAAATTAGTAGCACGGTCATTAAGCGAATCGGGCTTTCCCCCATTGACTTTGCTTGTCAGAAAGTCTCAAAAGGGGATCATGTGACCCCAGAGACGCTGCAACCGTCATAAATGCGAGTCAACTGCCAAGCGTCCAAATTTTGATCACGTGACCACGGGGAGGCTGCAACGGTCGTAAGTCTGAAACACTGTCATCAATCAATTTTTCCAGTGCCGTTGCAACTTCAAACGGTCCCTTACCGAACGTTTGAAAGTCGAGGGCCAGCTGTATTTGAGTCTGCAAACCCTGGATTAAACCAGCTTTAAGCAGACATTTTCATGGGTCAAGAAATTTCCCCGCTCGGATGCCCCGAAATACCTTTAGCTGTTCCAGTTCAGCTTCTGTGTCGATATTAAGCGTTGGATAGCTGGCTTTGTAGTGCTGGGCCAAAGCCCTGAACCTGAAACAAAATGGCAGTAAATTCGGGGTTTCCCAAAAAATAATTATTATCATTATCAAATTTCTTTGCCGCCCGTCTCGCCGTCCAAGTAGCTTCCCGGTAAGATAAAACATACAAATCTCCGGCAATTATAAACAAAAAAAGGTTAAAATTACAAAAATTAAAACACACTAAAAAAAATTTCAAATAAAATTTCAAACTTAGGCAGAGACTGCGCTCCAGTCTGTCTGCCCTTGACCCTCAATGAGGACTAGTGGCATTCCCTGGATTCAACCGGCGCTTCCACTTCACACGCCCATTCTGTATTAAGTTCTGCCACTTCCCAATTGTACTCACTTTTTGGAGAACTCGTTAAAATCCGCCAACAGATCGCAAATCCGCAGGCCGGTCCTGGAGGCTTTAGAGGCGTAGGCAGGCCCGATGCCCTTCTTGGTGGTGCCAAGGCTGTTGGAAGAAACCAACTGGGCTTCAAACGGGGGTCCGAAACGGCACTTTCCACCCTCATTCTAACTATGGGCGGTCCTCGACTTATGACAATTCATTTAGTGACCGTTTGGCGCTGAAAAAAAATGAATGACCGTTTTTCGCCCTTAACCACTGTCGCAGCATCCCTGTGGGCGCGTGATCCAAATTCGGATGCTTGGAAACAGGCACGTACTTATGACGGTCGCAGTGGCCCAGGGTCACGTGTTCCAAATTTAGACGCTTGGCGACTGGTTCATATTTATGACCCTTGCCGTGTCCCGGGGTCGGGCGATCCCCTTTGGCGACCTTCTGATCAGCAAAGTCCGCGGGAAAAAGAGCTTGGTTTGCTTAATATCCGCGTTGCTAACATAGCAACGGTGTGGGGGATTTGCGTAACAACTCTGGCAAGAAGCGTCATAAAACGGGGCCAAGCTCCCTCAAGGACTGTCTCGCTTAGCGACAGAAACTTTGGACTCCCAATTGGTCTAGGCCTAGGGCCTTCTTTAACATTATTCTAATGGTATGTGAGAATGGGGAATGGGGAAAGAGACACAGACGGGGACGTTCAGGTAACTGAGCCCTCGGCTGCTCAATGGGTGGAGGAAGACTCAGAAGGGGCACACACACACACACCCAGATTGTCAGGATGTAAAGGAGACGGAGAGGGCTGGAATGACGTGTGGGGCTGAGGGAGGCTGCCCAGGGACCGGTCAGATAAGGGTCAGCTGAGCCCTTGGCTGCATAGTGGACATATTCAGAAGGGATGCTCCCTACTTCCAAAGGAAGTAAAGGAGCTGGCTCTAGGGGTATGTGGGGAAGACCTTGAGAGAGGGATGAAAAGATGCCACCAAGAGAAGGATCAGATAAGAGACACCATGGCCTTGGCTGCATAACGGATGGATAAAGAGGGTCAGAAGGGACACCCCCCTTAGTTTCACAGGCTGTAAAGGTATGGGGGAGTGGGGGTGGGAAGAGATGTGATTTCAGCCCAGCACGATTCTGTTCACTGAGATGCACAATAAACTCTGCTGGCTGTGCTTCCGGTCTGGACTACCTCATGAGGCTGGCACTTTTTCATTTCAGCCTGCTGATTCATTTCCGCCCTCGGTCACGGACAGCTTCGGAAAGCAAAGTTTTAACTTTTCTTCCAAAGGCCCCCCCCCACTTACTTTTTCCCTGCTTGCTGTTGCCTCTGCTGCTCTTGGATTCCGTCCACAGCTTGGTGGAAATTAAACACTAGAGAACATAAAAGAGCCAGTTTGGTACGGTGTGGTTGAAGGCCCCAGGCTTAAAAGAGTTCTAGTACAGCTTTAGGCATGAAAGATGGCTGGGTGACTTTTAGGCCAATCACCAGGGGACGGTGAGATCTAGTTCTGCCTCAAGCAGGAAAGGCACTGGGTAACTTTGGGCTAATGGTCAGGAGCGTGGGAGTTCTAGTTCTGCCTTAGATAGGAAAGCTGGCTGGGTGACTTTGAACCAATGACCAGGAGACGGTTGAGTTCTACTCCTGCCTTAGCCGCAAAAGCCAGCTAGATGACTTTGGGTCGATCACCGGGAGACTGTGAGTTCTAGTTCTGTCTTAGGTATAAAAGCCAACCGGGTGACTTTGGGCCAATCCTCTTTCAAAGCCCAGTCCACCCGACAAGGTTGTGGTGGTGGGGTGGAAAAGAGCAGGAAGGTGCGTGGGATACATTGGCCACCCTGAGTTATTTGTGAAATAATAAAGCCAGGATATCAATTAAGTAAATAAATAGAGATACGGAGGGCCAAGAATTTGGCCCTCCAAAATTTCCCCATTTTTTCCAAGACTTACCCAAGTGGGCACGATCGGAAATCACGGTCCGACTTTCCCAGCCTTCCAACCCTGGAGGAAGCAAAAGGTTTCTTAATATTACAGCCCTGGAAAGGGAACAGCTGCCATCCTGCAAAGAGACCTTTTGACACCTTCAAACTTCCACATCTGTCTATCCCAGCTCCTGGGGAAGGAATCAAGAGGCCTAATGCCATCTAAACATCTGCCTGACTCTGCAACAAACCACAATAATAACTGAACACCATTAGCACTGGCAAAATCCCCATTTGTCAATTCTGCTCTATTCCGATTGACTGAAGTCCCAAGATGACTTTTTTTTGGGGGGGGGGGGGGAAATTAAGGCAATTGGTCCCAATGCATTTTCCTTTCTTTTACTTCCTTTTCTCTTTCCTTCACACCAAACTGCTATGGAGAAGGACTCACCCGATCCTTTTTTTAGGTTTTTTTCAGCTTCTTCAAAGAGTCCCGGAAGGTGGATTACGACCCCGTTTCCTGGAATAAGACGGCATATTCATACTGATGTATTTTCTCTGGGTTTTTTCTTTTTCTCTTATAGGTAGTCCTTGATTTGCAACCATTCATTTAGTGACCGTTCGGAGTGACAACGGCATTGGGGGGAAAAAAGTAACTTAGGAGCGTTTTTCACACTTGCGACCGTTGCAGCATTCCCCCACGGTCACGTGTGTTGCTAATGTCACAACTGCAGGGATTTGATGAACCATGTGGCAAGGAAGGTCGTAAAATGAGGGAGAATTCACTTAGCCACTGTCTCCCTTAGCTACATATCATTGGGGCTCAATTTTGGTCGTAAAGCGAGGGCTACCCGTGCGTACACACAGATGAAAGCTCACCAATGAATGAAGTGGCGTTGTGATTGATAACTCCGCTGGGCAAGAGGTGGAAATTGTATTCCAACGTGTCCACCACAACGGTGTGTCCTGCATTATTGCCACCCTGCGGGGAGAAAAAAACAACCCAGAGGTATACATAGCTGGTGTGGATAAGAGAAAGAGAACAAAAGAGCGCACACAGCTGTGTTTACACAACACTGACCCACACCTGTCAGGCTGCACCCATACACTGAGAAGGAGATTCAAGGACGAAACTTGGAAGGGACTTTTTTGGAAGACTGGCATGCTTCAATTCCCAGAATTCCTCAGCCAGCCCCCTGCAAAGGATGGGCTTTGCAGTTTCCCCCAATAAAGCTGCAGAAGATGGGGTTTGTATTCCCCCCATAAGGGACGGAGAACCCATCTCCCTCCAAGTTACAGGTTCATGAGAAAGCGGGCCACATGCTGACTATGGAGGATTTGTATTGCCCCCAAAAAGGGGGGACCCCTCCCCAAAGTTACATGTTCAGAGAAAGAAGCCCTGCGCAAGGTTGTGGAGGATGGAATTTGAAGTCCCCAGCTGCAGAGGATAGGAGAGGATTTAAGCCCCCCCCCCCATTCTGCACAGGTTGGGATTTGTAGTTCCCCCCAGCTGCAAGGGGTGGGAGTTGTAGTTTCCCCAATCTACAGAGGGTGAGATTTGTACTTCCCCCAGCTCCAGAGATGGGATTGGTAGTTCTCCCAATTTACGAAGGGTGGGATTTAGTTTCCCCAGCCGTGGAGGATGGGAGTTGAAGTCACAACTGCAGAGGATAGGACTCCAGCAATCTGCAGAGGGCGGGATTTGTAATTCTCCCAGATGCGAGGGATGGGGTTTGTAGTCCCCAGCTACAAAGGATAGGACTTAAGTCCCCCAATCTGCGGAGGGTGGGATTTGTAGTCCACCCCCCACCCCCATGTTCACGAGGATGGGAGCTGTAAGTCCGCAGCCGCAGAGGAACAGGAGCCAAGTCCTTCAATCCGGGGAGGGTGGGATTTGTAGTTCCCCCAACCGCGGGGGATGGGTTTTGTAGTCCACCCCCGCCCCCAAGAGCAGAGCACGCGGCTCACCTGGCACCTGCAGACCAGGTCGGCGTCTTGGCTGAGCAGGTCGACCACCTTCCCTTTGCCCTCGTCGCCCCATTGCGCCCCCAGCACCACCGTCACCCGGTTCCCGGCAGGGGTCGAGTGGGGAGCCGACCCCAACCGGGCCCGCTTCCCGCCCGGCCCTTCGCCGGTCCCGCCATTCAGCAAATCCCCCGCCGCCGAGCCGCCCTCTCCCGCCATGTGCTGCAGGCAAAGCGGCGAGCCCTAACATGGCGCCGCCCGGTCCGGCTTCGGCGCCAGCAGTCAACATGGCGGCGGCAGGGAGCGAGAGAGCCTTTTCTTCTTCTCCTCCGGATACGGCGCGCGAGAGCAGACATTCCCAATGCGGAGAGCCGGCTTCCGCGTTCGCCTTTCTCCCTTCCCCAGGTAAAGAGACTAGGTTGGAAAGAGGCTGGATTGGGAGGCAGCGCGTGTATGCAGGTGTTGCCTGCCCGGCGCACAGGTGTTTCTGGCGTGGAGAGATGATCACGATGATATAGATCAGGGTTTTTCAAACTTGGCCCTTTTAGGACTTGTGGACTTCAACTCCCAGAATTCCTTAGCCAGCGTGCCTGGCTGAGGAATTCTGGGAGTTGAAGTCCACAAGTCCTAAAAGGGCCAAGTTTGAAGACCCCTGATATAGATGATAACAACAACAAAGCAAACAATAATAATAATGGCTGGTGGCACAGTCAGTTTAAACCGGATTTGGCACTTTTGTCCTCTTGGACCTGCGGGATGTCAGCCGTGCCAAGTCAAGCTGCCTTTCGTAATTGACCGAGGGAGATTTTGTCAATGCTGATGTCGTACATGTGGTGCTCCAGATGTTTTGGGATTGCACCCAAGATGCCCGTCACTGTTGGTACAGGTAGCCCTTGACTTACAGCCGTTAACTTAGTGACTGTTCAAAGTCATGACAGCACTGAGAAAGGTTGAGTGACGAGAGCTTTTCGCCCTTATGACCACTGTAGCATCCCTGTGGTCATGTGATCAAAAGAGATGCTTGACAATGGCTCATATTTATGACGGTTGCGGTCCCGGGGTCATGTGATCCCCCTTTGCGTTCTGATAAGATTCACTTAACAACTATGGCAAGGAAGGTTGTTAAATGGGGCACTTAAAATTCACTTAACGTCTCAGTAACAGGAATGTTGGGCCCAATTGTAGTCGTAAGTCAAGGACTAACTGTACTTTGATTTCATGTGCTGTCGTCTTTCTTCTTTTATTTGGCAGGTCTTTGTACGATTGGTGTCCCCAGAACCACTGAATTTTAAATGCAGCAGGAAGCATTAGCTAAAATGGCCATATTTAGATAAGTCAGGAACAAGACCCTGGAGGCTGGAAAAATAGATGATGATCTAAAAATTGGAAGGTGGCTAGTGGTGTTTAGCAGGAAGCAGTAATTGTCCCATATTATGTCTCAGCCCAGGCAATAACATGGTTTGCTTCACTGTTGTTGTGCAGATCAGCCATCATGGTTTGTAGACGTTTTTGCTTGCAAGCAGTAAGCAAGCTTTTTATTGCATGGATCAGGTTAAAAAAAACCATAGCTTGGTGGTGTGGATGCTCCATACGATGAGTGGACTTCAATTCCCAGAATTCCCCAGCCAGCATGATGGGGAATTGTGGGAATTGAAGTCTACCCATCTTAAAAGTTGCTGGGATGAACGAATAGTACTAAGATGCTTGTAAGACATCTTTGCTGTCCTAGCTCCCAAGTGTTATTTTATTTTAAACTTTTCTTCACCTAGGATGAAAGTGAAAAATTGTTTTTAAACCAGCCATATCGTCCACAGGGGGGATTCCCAATAAGCACTACAAAACCAGTGGGACACAGCATATTGGATCAGAAGAGTGATACTGAAAAGGACCTAAGATGCACTTACATTCCTTAATCCCGTCCAAAATTTTATCAGGCTTATGTAAGGCAGACTTTTCAATAAAAGCTTCAGTAATAAAAGCCATCAAGAGCAGAAAGAAATGCAGCTCACGATTTAGCTAGTGAGTCCTTATAATTGCCTGAACTTGGTAGGGTTTTTTTTGCAGACGTTTCATTACCAAGCTAGGTAACGTTGTCAGGGTGTGAGCGAGGTGGGAATTATCTGGCTGTTTATATCCTCTCCTACGTACCGATGTTACTCGGGTGGTAAAACTTCAGCAAGAAAACCCCCAAGCTCACAGAACAAGAACCCAATAAATAAGGCTATACAGGTGCTCCTCGTTTAGTGACTCTCTTTTAGTCACCATTCAGTTGTAACACGGATGAAAAATTATCTTTGCATGCTGTCCACGCACTAACCACCTTTGCTGGTCTCTACAGCAAAGGAAAGCTGAAGTCCAATCATAAGCACTGCTGGCAACCGCTTTTCACTTTAAAAGACCCAAGCTGTGGGTTCCAATTGTGGGTACTACCATGAGGACTGCTTGTACTCACGGCCCCATGAGAAGATGGGTGATGGAGAAGCACCAGATGCAAATCCCGCCCTCAAAGGCGGTTCCCTCTTAACAACGAAACAGGAGGCAGAAGTTCTGAGGGTTACCTACATTCAACTTTATTGAAGAGGAAGGTTTTGGCTAAATCAGAATTAACTTCCAGTATGGTTTGGTCTTGGGAGATTGTGTTTAATTGGGGAGGAAGAAGAGGAGGAGCAGAAGGGCCCAAAAGCTTCAAAAACGGCGACACTGAAGAAGTTAGCAGTGCAACAGAAAAAGCTGGAGTCAAGCGAATGGCTAATTTATTCTAAAAATGGAGGTTTTTTCCAACCTACAGATGCCAGAATTGTTAAGAAAGGAAAAGTTACAGATGTAAACAACCACACGGTTACATGTTCAATGGCAATCCCCCCCCCCCGGTATTTTTTATTTTATTTTATTTTATTTTTACTGGCCGCTTAAAACGTTTCACCATTCGTAAAAACATTTTTTTTTTCTTTTTACTGCCTTCGGTTTCGCTTGAGCCTTTGTGTCTACAGCAACTAAGACATACAATCATGAAAAAACACTAACATTTTTTTTTAAAACAGGCTGAATTTTTTAAAGGGGTTTTTTTTAACCGTTTGACTTTTTTTTTTCTCTTTTTTGTTCGTTTTTTTTTTTTACAAAAATGTGCAGAAAAAGAAAAGACATCTACTAAAGTTGCTAAGAACTCTCTCTCTCTCTCTCGGTCTGTTTGTCTAAGGGTGCAGCATCTTCACTCATCCCCAGTCCAGAAAGTCAGAAATCCCTTTTTTTTTTAAAGGTCCCGTCTGAAAAAGACCCTTATTTAAAAAAACCCTCCCAAAAACCTGTTTCCTAGAAAGTACAGAAGCTAACTGGGCCCAGGCGCCTGTTCCCCCTTATCCTGTGATCCAACAGGTATAACCCAGGAACGCCTCACTGTGATCTCAGCAGCTGGCACTCTGCACGTGGGCAAGGAATGCCCACCCTCAGCTGATCAGAGCCCCTCCACAATTTCAAACGTATGCAAGCGGTCAGTTGCTGACGTTATCTTTTCCTCCCTGTCTCATTCTTGACAACTGCACTGTTCTTCTCCAGAAGAATAATTTCCCCCCCTCTCCCCGCCCGGTGGCCTTAAGTATTGAAAATACCAGTTAAATTTAGATATAAAAACAGTTTGTCACACAATCACACACACACACACACACACACACGTGCATGGAGATAGAATTCTGCCTTTCCTTCCCCTCGTCCGTATCAACTTCCTTTTTTTAAAAAAAATAAAAAATAAAAAATAAAAATTCCCCAGGCACCTCCCGAAAGCTGACAGGATTCTGAATCTGGCTGAAATGCAGAAATAATAAGCATTTTGTTTGTGTGTTGTTCTTGCTGTTGTTGTTTTTTTTTAAATGGGGATGGAAATAAAAAAAGCTGCTTGAAAAGACTGGGAAGAGATTTCGGGAGAATATATCTTTTTAAAAAATAAAAATAAAATAAAACAGCCAACTTTTTTTAAAAAAAAAAAAGGGAAAGGAAAAAGAACCCTAACCCCCATCCCCACCCACCCCCAAATTTAAAAAGTTTGAATTTCAAACACAGTGAATCACAAGGAACTAATCTTTTAATCCCTGTGGATGGGAATCAAGACATAATTAGCCAAGCTGGAGACAAGCAGAGCCAAGAAGCGAAGGGGTATTTACACAATGGGGAGGGGGCATCCAGAGGGCATCCAGTGACAGAAAGACTCTCAAAACTCTTTTGTTCTGTGAGAAGCCAAAAAAAGACGCCGTTAATTCATTAAAGGGAGAAAAAGGGAGAACAGGGGAGGAAGAAGAGGAAAAAGGAGGGAGGGATTACTAGCAGAAAGAGAACTAAGCTTTCAAATAAAACACCAAAATTCATTTGCCAAGCCAGAAAACAAGAGACATCCATCCTACCCCTCAACGCAGACCTTCTCCCCTTCCCCACGTTATGTACAGAGGCCGATCCGTTTATCAAAACCGTAACCGCCACAGGACGATGGGTTTCCCCTTTCCCACCCCCCAACTCCGCCCTTGATAAGTTTTATTTTTTATTTTATTTTAAAAAAAAGCAAAAACTTTCAATGCTCCACATTAAAGCTACTTGGAAGCTGGGAAAAAAATAAGAACAAACAACGCCCTGCTAGCACAGATTTTCCCTTATATACATGTCAGGTGCTAACAGCCAGAAGACCCGGCGGAAACCCTGAGAGATTTCGTTCCTTTCATTCTCCTTATCAAGGCAAAAAAAATTTAAAAAAAAAATACCCTCAAGAAAAAAATAAAAATAGGAGGAGAAAAGGAGGAGGACGACGTAGATTCTATACAGAGATGATCAAAAAGGATCCGGCTAATGTCTCAGGAGAGGAGAGGGGGGAAAAAAAAGAGACCCCCGGGCTTCAAAACAGGGGCAAGGGGCTGGCTTGGGGGCAGGTCAAGAGGGATTCGGGAGCCTGGCTTGAAATTTCGGAGGAGGGACAGGCAAGGGGAAGTTCTCCTCCAGCTTACACGGCACCCAACATCTAACGGGCCACCCGGCAATTCACGGTCTGAAAAAAAAGGCAGGCTGGATTTTGACAACGCGAGGAGGAGGAGGAGAAGGCCTAGCTTTTGCCCCGGGCGGGAGGTACCAAAGGCCAAAGGTTTCCTGATGCCCGTCTTGGGGAGAAAGAAAAACAAAAAATGACGCGTTGACGACGTGCCCTCCTCCCTGGGTTGAAAAGAGGAAGACGGAGGATGCTTAAGCCACCCCTTGCACCCCGTTCTTCCTTGCATCGCCCCCCCCCCGGGAGCCCTGCCCTCCTCTCCCCCCCCACAAGGACAAGCTGCCAGCCCAGTTGCTCCGCCGTGTCTATTTTTCCTATCCGATCACAGACAGCCTTAAGTGCTGCTCTTTTTCTTTCTTTTTTTTTTTCCCACGCGAACAATCGGGGATTACAAATGTCTAAACTAGGTTCGAAATGTGGTTTTTTTTTCTTTTTCTTTTTATAGAATAAGACAATATTTTTTTTTCCAACAAACTTTAAAAAAAAAAATTTACAATTTTTTTTCTGTTTCGTTTCGGTTTTAAACCTCCCCTGCCCACCCCTCTCCAACCCAGCCACCACTTTCCTCCACCCCCACCCCCAACTTTCCACAGCCCCGCCTCCCCCCCCCACACGTCCCCCCCACCCTGTTTCCATTGCTTGCTTCTGGAAAAGTGGGGGGGGGGAACGTCTCCCTCTTTCCCCACCCACCCACCCACCCACTTTTCTCCCTCTTGTCGAGCCTGGCTGCTTGGCTGAAGGGTGGAGGCGGCTAAATGGGGCTTCACCGGTACCCTTGGTATCCGTAGTAATTCCTGTAGTATCGGTCTCTGTCTTGATAGTAGTTCTGCCACTGGAAACAGAGCAGGGGATGAGTTAAAGCAGGGAGCTGGGAGAGGGTTTCCCCGAGTTAAGAGAACAACTGAAAAACAGCCAGTGAAACCAAGTAAATACAAATCTCCAAAACAGATTTAAGAGCTCGACTACTCGACTCCTATTGGTGGGTGCGGAGGACTGGAGATCACCAGGTCCTTCTACATGTAGTCCTCGACTGACAACCGTTCACTTAGGGACTGTTCAAAGTTACAACGGCACTGACAAAATGGACCTGAGACTGCTTTTTACACGGCCGTCAAAATCCAGACTTTTGGCAACTGACGCGTGTTTGGGACGGTCGCAGCGCCCCGGGGTCACGTGATCCCCTTTCGCGACCTCCTGACAAGCAAAGTCAACGGGGAAGGAAGCCAGATTCACTGAACGGCCGTGTTGCTGACTTAATATTTGCGGTGATACTCTTAACAACGGTGGCAAGAATGGTTGTAAAATAGGGCAAAAGCTCACTCAGAAACTGCCTCGCTTGGCGATGGAAATTTTGTGGTCGTAAGTCGAGGACTGCCTGTCGTCAGAACCTTATAGGAAGGGTAAGGGCACTTCCAGTTTTGGGCAAAACCATACCCGCAGGGAAGCACGGGTTCGCCCCACAACTGCAACATCTGCTTAAGGACTGCCACATCACAAAAAATCGTAAAATATGTCACCGTCGTAACTTACGACCATGATGGGCAGGCTTCACCATGACGTACGTCATACGTGAAGGATTACCAGTACTCTTTTCTCTGGAAGTATAATTGACAGCCTCTTACCTCTCGGTTGTAGTCCCTGTAGTAGTCTCGGTATCTGTTGTAATCATAATCACGTCCGTAGAAGCGGTTGTAATCCCTGCCCCTGTAGCTGTCGTAGAAGTTGCGATAACCCTGTGTGTTAACGATGTCGGTTAGAAGCATCGAGGCCCAAGGGCCATGGCTCAGAAGCTTCAACCTTAGACCGTGGCTTGCTCAAACCAGGGCCAGGCGTCGTCACCCTGAGTTTCAGGGTGGCGCAGTGGTTAGAAGGCAGTACTGCAGGCTCTCTGCCCACTGGTAGGAGTTCGATCCCGACCGGCTCAAGGTTGATTTCAGTCTTTCATCTTTCTGAGGTCGGTAAAATAAGGAGAGAGGTTGTTGGGGGCCAAGAGGCTGAGTCTGTAAACTGCTTAAACAGGGCTGTACAACAGTGTGAAGTGGTATATAAATCTAAGTGCTATCTTCCTCCCTCCCTCCCCTCCCAGTGGTTAGAATGCAGTATTGCAGGCTAACTCTGCCCATAGCCAGGGATTCGATCTTGACTGGCTCAAGGTTGACTCAGCCTTCCATCCTTCCGAGGTCGGTAAAATGAGGACCCACATTGTTGGGGGCAAGAGGCTGACTCTAAACCGCTCAGAGAAGGCTGTAAAGCACTATGAAGCGGTATATACGCCTAAGCGCTATTGCTATTTATTGCCGATTTAGCTGGCAAGGGCCACTGAGGGCTCCCAAAGATACAGAGCATCTTCCAAATTCACCAATGTTAAGAAACTTCCAAGAAGGTTAATAGCAAGCAAGACCATGAACTATCTCCATGGAATGAGTGTGTGTGTGTGTGTGTATATGTACTGACTCCCTTATCATTAAGCCCTTGCTCTGATGATGTAAACAGCTTACTGACGAAAGCTCAGCAATAAAGAAGAATTTTCTCTTATATCCCGGAGTTCATCATTTTTATTTTTACTAACTGCAAATGTCTACACCCAGGATTTGTTTTTAAATTTATTGTGTGTGTGTGTGTGTGTGTGTGTGTATATGTATGTCCGTGTGTATATATGAAGGCCAGCCAGATTAGCTGTTATCAGCGAGATGGGTGGCATAAAAAATAAATAATAATAACTATAGCGTTAAGAGCCTTGGAGGTACAGCTCCAAAACAACTGGAGCGCCACTCGAATACCACGGGCACTGACTAATTCAACACCAGTCTGACTAGGCGCAATGTATCTCCTGCGACGTGGCAACAGGATAGTAGAGGAAGAATTGGAGAAGATAATAAAATACAAAGATTTGCGAAGAGAAAAATAGAACACCTGCAGCGAAAGAAAGCAAAGGTAGGGCCAATTGTGACAGGCGCCCTGGGTGGGATTCAAACAGGAGCACTGTCGGCATTGACGAAGTCGGTCAATTGCAAAAGGCAGCTTGACTCTGGAAAAGCTGACATCCTGCCACAAGACCTTTAGGACCATCAAACACCCATAGAGGGAGATAAAAAAGGCCAGATCCAACCTGAACGTCTAAGCTGTGTGACGACCCACAAAATTAAAGATATACTCACGCCTCTGTTTCCAGGTTGCCCCCAGTACTGCTGCTGCCCATAGGCCCGATTGTTGTAACCCCGGCGCTGGCCTCCGACTGGGAAAAACAGGAGAGAAAAGCGAGTTAGACCAGAGTTTTCGGCTTGGCGAAATCGATCTGGATTTTCTGATGTGCCCGCAAAGCCTGCCTGGCCCGCCTCCAGCCTCACCGTATCCCTGGCCGCGGTTGCGATTCTGGCGGTTGCGTTTGTTCCGGTTGTTGCGGCGGTTCGTCCGTTTCTCGGAGGGTGGGAGGAGCTTCCGAGCCTCTTCCTTGTATTTAGTGACCAGAGGCTGGCCTTCCTCTTTCGCCAACTCTTCAAAGAGGACTTCGTCGACGTAGTCGCACTTGTCCGGAAGGGAGAAGTTGGCTGGGGTGAAGGGATGCAGAAGGCCAAAGAGATGAGAAGGCCCCAGCCTCAATTTCCCCTAAATGAGTGCCCCTACCCCCCCACCCCAAATCCAGGCTTTGGAATGGAGCGTACCTTTCATTTCCAGCATGACCGATTCTGGCACGTTCTCCCCTTCGGCTTTCTCCCTCTGCTGCAGCCTGTCTGCCCAAGCTTCCTCGCTGGGCACTAGCACCACCACTTTGCGAAGGAAGCCCTTGAAAGGCAGCAGTTTCCTCCGTTGGCCGGAATTGTAGACGTTGCACTGCGGGGGGGGGGGAGAAAGGGAGCTTCAGAAAGGCCGAGGTGGAATCCCAGAGAACGCAACCGTGTCATCTGGATTGCACCCCGAAGCCTTCCAGAGGTGCCGAAGCAGAGCTCCCGTTTAGGAGACCTGGTGGCGCAGTGGTTAAAGTGCAGTCTTGCAGGCCCACACTGCCCACAGCCAGGAGTTCGGTTCTCACCGGCTCAAGGTTCACTCAAGTCTTTCATCCTTCCGAGGGCGGTAAAATGAGGACCCAGATTGTTGGGGGCAACAGGCTGACTCTGTAAACTGCTTAGAGAGGGCTGTAAAACGCTATGAAGCAGTATGTAAGTCTAAGTGCTATTGCTATCTATTTACCTATTTTCCTTCCTTCCTTCCTTCCTTCCTTCCTTCCTTCCTTCCTTCCTTCCTTCCTTCCTTCCTTCCCAGTGCTTAGAATGCAATATTGCAAGCCAACACTGCCCACAGCCAGGAGTTCAATCCTCACCGGCTCAAGGTTGACTCAGTCTTTCATCCTTCCAAGGTCGGCAAAATGAGGACCCACATTGTTGGGGGCAAATACGCTTTCTGTCACATTTGTTCTCTTCCTGGGACTAATCCATCTGAGGTCTGTGGGGTTGTTTTTTTTAAAAAAAAGTATAAATACCTGATCGAGAATAAAATTCCTCCGTGTGCGGGGTGCGATCTGGACCAGCTTGCTCACGCAACGGGCAGCTTGCTGAAGCAGCGAATCGCGAGCTTCGATAGGCAGTGGGTCTTCAACCGCTGGGCCTTTTGTCTGTGGAGGAAAGAAATTGGGGGGAGGGGAGGGGAGAAGATTGGAAAGATTAAAAAGGAGGGAGGAACTCCCAACATTTGGGAAAAGGTGAGGGAGGGGTCAATCAAGGGCAGTTCCTACCCAAAGGTTTTGTAAGCTATATATCACTGGACTGGATTGGTTTTTAATCTGATGAAAACAAGAGTTTTGAGGCCCACGGGACACCTCCTGTCATTCTCAAAGAAGGAGGCAGAGTTACCTCTTGAGTAATTTCCTTTATTGTTCTCCACCTAGATACAGGCGGTCCTTGACTTACAACCTTTCAGTTAGTGACTATTCAAAGTTACAAGGCACTGAAAGAAGTCACTTATGATCATTTCTCACATAGCTGGACGCTCGACAACTAGCAAGTGTTTTTATGACGGTTAAAGTGTCCCGGGGATCCTGTGATTCCCCTTTTGAGCCCTTCTGACAAGCAAAGTCAACGGGGAGGCTGGATTCACTTCATAATAAACGCCTGGCTAACTTAACAACTGCAGTGATTCCCTTAAGAGCTGTGGCAAAACAAAAACAAAAACAAAAAAAACAAAAAAGGTTGTAAAATGGGGCAAAACTCAGTTAACAACTGTCTTGTGCAGTTATGGCCTCAATTGTGGTCGTACGTTCTTACAGCTGTTAGGGACACCCCCTTTTTTTTTCTTTTTACCTTCATTTGGTACAGGATGTTGTCGGTCCCCAAGATGTTGAAACGCTTATCTTGATTCTCCTGGGTGTGCTTCTGGGCCCAAAACGTTTTCCCACATCCTGGCAGCCCGACCATCAGCAAAACCTGGTTCAGGGACACGAGAGAGTGAGTGAGCGAGCAAGCAAGGCCATCCAATCAAGGCCTGTGTAGGAAAGGAGTTGCCGAAATGCTATTAAGATTATAGGGGTGCCTTGAAATACTCCTCTGTGCCAAAGTTCAGCTTGGCTGATACAGCCTTGACCAGGAAAAAGAGAAAAGAGAAACTTCAAGATGCGGTAGCCAAAAAATATGGCTAGGTTTTTAACCAGTCCATTAGGAGAGAGATGCACTCAAGAAGAGCTTTGAACCACTGAAAAAGCTGTGGGTCCTGCATGACAATTAGAAACAACAGCAATCGCCTATCACGAGGTATCCCAAGGACTAGTGACATGACTGGCTTTAAAAAACGTCTGCAGGGATTCCAATGATAAAGCGATCAATGGCTGCTAGTCAAAATGACTCTTTTCCACAGAAGCAGTGAGTGGAAGTCTCAATTGTTCTGGGGTGCTTCTATGGTCTTCCCAGGGGCACTGAGGACTAGTCACCATGGGAATCAAAGGTCTAAAAAGACCAGGGCCGGTTAGTTTAGAGAATCAGAGCGACGTAGAACTGTGGAGTTTTTGGGTGTGCTCTGAGCTTGGTTGTTTTCTTACAGAAGTTTCATGACCAAACTAGGTAACATCCATCACCCCCAACAAGGCAAGCCACCTGTACATAAATAAAGAGTAAACCACATTCCCCTCTTAGCACTTGATCATGCTACCCAGTTGGGTCATGATCTATTTGCAACAAAACCACCAAGCTTGGAGAGCACCAGAGACCCCGACAGTTCAACCCTGAGCTACTAATATGCTCTTCTATTGGTACAATCTTAAACTTCCAAATGTATTTTTAATGGTCTCCTTTGAATGGTACAGAGAACAAACCTACTCTTCCAGCCCTGATGATGTTACCTAGTTGGGTCATGAAACGTCTGCAAGGAAACCACCAAGCTCGGAGAGCACCAAGGGCCCCACAGTTAACTCTGAGCTACAAATATCGGTAGTCTTAGAAATTGTAAGAGACAAAAAAAAAAAAAAAACCAACCACCTCACACATAGTTCCTGGAGCTTGAGTTTTAAGACAAACCTCTCCCTTTTGGGAAACCATTCCTTGCCACTGGTCAAAACAGAGGGCACAGGGCAATGCTCACACCTACACAAAGGGGGGAGGATGCCCAAGGGCAGGGATCTTCACCCTTGGCAACTTTTAAGATTGGCAGACTTCAAATCACAGAATTCCTCAGCTAAGGCTGAGGGATTTTAATTCTGGGAGCTGAAGTCCACAAATCTTAAAAGTTGCCAGGTTTGGAGACCCCTGCCCAAGGAGAAAAAAATAATTCCAATTAGACTAAAGTGAGCAGCCCGGAGCTGTATTGTCTTCCTTAATTATTACTTCACTTAAAGGGCTACAGATTTCTTACCCAGCGATAAAATACGCCAGAGGATGCTAGGGATCGGATTTAAAGACAGCTTTTTTACAGCTGCAGCTAACAGGCTGTTATGGGGAGGTTTAAAAAAAAAGGGAGCGAAACAAAAAAGACTTAGCTACCTCACATTTTGCAGGCGCTTTGGGCGGTGGCGGGGTACGCACACGCTCCTCAACAGGGATGGCGTGAATGAACAGGTAGCCCTCGGGAACTGGGAAAAATGGCTCTTCTTTCTGGCCAAAGTTCATCTCCACGGCGCAGTTCTTGCACAGGACATGGGGCAGGAGGGCCCTGTCGCCCAGCAATTCTTTGCTGATTCGGAAGGCCACGCCCAGGTCCTCTCCGTTCTTGGAGAAGGACAGCTCCACCTCTTCGCTTTCGAAGTTCTGCAAGGCAGGAGACGGAAGGTGTGTGTATTGGGGTGGGGGTGTGGTGTGTGTTACCAGCCCTGCGAGTATTTGGGCCCTGCGAGCTGTGTTTCAGGGCTCCTCGCCATTTAAGCAGCAAGCGGTGATGCTTTGCTGAACGGTCAGCAAACCAGACGGATGGGGCCCTTCTAAGGAGATTAGAGCAAAGGCTGAAGATGGCACTTAAAGAACATGTGGCGGTCTTCTGAATGGGACCCGATCAAGGAACAAAGCGAGTTCACTTGTGTAGCACCTGGTTCCTGCACAAAAGCAGGGTTTTCTCCAAAGACACCCCCACCCCCACCGCCATCAAGCCTTCTCTCAACGGCACTTACGGCAAAGCAACCGATCACGTCATTCTCCCCAAAGCTCTGGCCAAATTCTTCAAACTGCCCATTTTCAGCCTTCAGCCCTCGTCCATCGTAGCCGTAAGAAAACTCATCCTCACCTAGAAGGCAGCAGCGCTTAACTCAGGAGGGGCTGGGGACATCCCCTGGCTGCGCCCCCCCCTCCCTCGCCACCACCCAAGGCAAGATTCGCTGAGCCGTCCCGAAAGGCTACCTAGAAGGGCGACTCACCTAACTGGGAACGGGAGAGGTCGACAGACCAGCCCACGCGAAGCAGCTGGGTCTCTGTGCAGCCTTCCTTGAGTTGCAGGTTTTGTGCCACCTACGAAGAGCACACCACCAGATGAGAAACGGGCGGGGGGAGGGGGGGAGTGCGAATCTTAGCGGTTTAAGCAACTGGACTTCCAAGTCAATTTATTCAGAATGCAGAGAGTCGACTTGCAAACCAAGTTCAAAGTGACAGTGGCAATGAAACCAGTGACATACAAGCGGACGTCACGCTTATGACTGTTGCAGCGTTGCAACAGGTTGCTGCAGGGTGCCAGGATCGCCCATTTGCAATCTTCCCAGCCGGCGTCCCACAAGCAAAGTCAATGGGAGAAGGCGGATTTGCTGAATGACCGCCTGATTCACTTAACGACTACATTGATTTGCTTAACAGCTGCCAAATTGTAAAACCAGATGCAACTTGCCTAACAATCGCCTCACTTAGTAACGGAAATCCTGGTCCGAGGACGACCTGTATGAAACATGCTGCTTTGTGCCCATTGTCTAAATCTTTTAAGTAATTCTAAATCTACAATTTTTCCCCTACCAATTTTCAGCCCTTTTGCCCAGTGAAGACGGGCCCAGTTAGAACCCAGCCCCGCAAATTCAATACAGTGCAACCCCTCAATTGGCCCCAACCCCACTTTTGCTGACCCAAAGTGCCTAACGTGGACTGCCAGCCTCCTCACCTTCGCCTCGAAGCAGACTTTGCCTCCTTTCACCCCATGTGTGCTTCTTGCCCCAGACCAGAGATTGGGGAACTTCTCAGAAAACAGAGGCTGGCCTCCGTAGCGGTCCTTGGTGGCTTTGAAGTGAAGATCGCATGTGTCTGTGTGAGAAAGAGAAGTGAGGCACAGTTAAAACCGGAGTTTGCCAACTCCTTAACAAACAAAAATAAAGACTTTTGAGGCCTGCGATTTGTTTTACTGCATCGTTTTCCCTGTTGAACCAGAAGCGGGAGATTAAATGTGGGGAAAAAGCTAACAGCCTGTACAGCAGGAACGAATTCCAGTGAATTCACAGAATTGTTCTTTAATAAAGAACAAGGCTGCAGGCTCCCCTTATGAGCCTGGACTACTGAAGTGAGGAGGACTTGGTTACAACTTAGATTTTTATTTTTATTTATTTTTATTTTAATTCCATTTATATCCCGCCCTTCTCCGAAGACTCAGGGCGGCTTACAAGCTTAGCAGTAGCCTTCATTCTATGTACATGCCTGCTTATTAGGGCTTTCACACACACCCCCAAGTGGCATTATTACAAAGTCAGCTTAGTTGCCCCCAACAATCTGGGTCCTCTTTTTACCTACCTCGGAAGGATGGAAGGCTGAGTCAACCTTGAGCCTGGTGGGATGCAAACCTACACTAATTGCAGGCAGCTGGTGTTACTTAAGGAGGAATTAGCCCACTGCGCCACCAAGGCTCTTGGTGTTAAGTGTTAAGATTAAGTGTTTTGCCTCGAAAGGACCATTAAAATAAAACCACAGAAGCATTCAGATTTCAATTATCTCCTTCAGGCAACTGGGGCTGCCTTGATCAGCACTGAGATTCACCTGGTGCTCTGCAGTTATACATATCTCATCTCGCGGTTATGTTCACCTATGGCACTAGAGAGATGCGCGCAGGATCGATACGTACATGTGTCCAGCATCACGAGAGTCTCGTCATCCTCTGCCCTAGGCTCCTCTTCTGGAGGGGGTGGAGACTTAGATCTGTGTTGAAAAGGACAACCAAGAAAACCATCTTTAAAATTCGCCTTCCTAAAAAAGTAAAAGAAAGCAACATCTGCTCTCCCCAATTGTGGCCTCTATTCCTTCGGGGTACAGGTAGTCCTCGACGTACGACCGCAGTCGAGCCCAAAATTCCTGTTGCTAAGCGAGACATTTGTTAAGGGGGTGCTGCCCTGTTTTACGACCTTACTTGCCCGGGTTGTTAAGGGAATCACTGCAGTTGTGAAGGGAACCTGGATTCCCCCTTGACTTGGCTTGTCAGAAGGTTTTGCAAAGGGTGTTTACGTGTCTCTGGGACACTGCAACCGTCATAAATACGAGTCAGTTGTCAAGTGTCTGAATTGTGATCATGTGGCCATGGGGATGGTCGCAAGTCCCTTTTTCCAGTGCCGTTATAACTTCAAACGGTCACTAAATGAATTGTTTTTAGTTGAGGACTACCTGTTCCCCCTAGACCAGGGGTGGGCAACCTGGGCTCTTTTATGACTCGTGGACTTCAACTCCCAGAATTCCTGAGCCAGCCAGGCTGAGGGGAAAGGGAGAAGTTTCCAAGCTGAGCCATGCTGGCTGAGGAATTCTGGGAGTTGAAGTTCACGAGTTATAAAAGAGCCAAGGTTGCCTACCCCTGCCTTAAGACATCGATAAAGAAGTTGCCCAAGCAGCTTCCATGACTAAAGTCAACTTGAACCTGGGTCTGCCTGGTCCCACTCCAACATCCTAATCACTATGACGCCGTGCATTCTGTGTTCCACCGAAAGGTGAGGGCCAGCCAGCCGCTGACTGCCTGGTACCTCAGTCATTATCAACGGCTGCAAACCTTTGATCACATTTCATTATTTGCTTCTAAGCCGCAGAAACCCGCCTTCCAAATTCCCTATCCCACTTCTGTTTCCCTCCTCCGGCATGGCAGGTTAAATTCCCAGCCCAAAGGGTGCACGGCTCACCGGCTGTTATAAGCCTCTTCTCGAAACTCAAAATAAGCACGACCGTGCTCTTCCTTCTCATCCCTCTGTCTTTTGAGGCCGTGGCGTTCACCGTCCGGCCCGGCCTGCTTTGCCTTCTCATCTTCATTTGCTGGGAAGAGGCAGGAAAAAAAAAACAAAAAACAAGCAGGCAGATTTTGTTTAAAAAGAAAGAAAAAAAAAGAAAAACATACAGGAAAGCACATAAGCCCTTTTGACCATTTCAGACATAGAATATTACCCTAGCCTGGTGCTTAGACTCTTGACTAGCCCAAATCTCTTGTGCCCAGAAAATAAATAATCATGAACAAGCTTCTCATCATATCCGTCTACTTTAGGTATCTATCACTCAATGCAACTGCATGAAATCAAAATGGCATGTTTTATTTTCCACTCTGGAGTTCTGTCTTTCCATAATGGTCTCAGAGGGAAGTCCTTTTTAGCAAATGAATGATTGATATGTACATTATCCCTTATTCATACTTTCTGGAAAAGCCTCCCCCATTTTAAAGACTAATGTGGATGCTTATACATTACAAAAGCTTTCTGAATGCAGAAAATCAATCTTGCAGTAGATTAAAATCCAACCTCATCCCATATGTACAATCTGAACTTCCAACAGGCCTGTGTAGTCAGCGATGCAATTCATTATGTCATTAGTATGCCCCCTGCAGATAACTGTGAAATTTTATTTCAAGTTCTACACTTAATCAAGCCCTCACTGGGCCTGGGGAACCGACGGTTTTGCAAACTAAAGGAGAGCAGTTTGCTAGAAAAAAACTGATTAAATATTATATCTGGGACTTGCTATTTGCTAAATCAAGCACAAGAAGCACTTCAAATTTCTTGAAAAGACACAGCGAGTATATCAGATTTGTAGTGAAAACTGAATAAATCTCACATGGTTAGAGTGTGACAATTAAAATAGGCATTGCATACCAAGACCAAATCTTACTGCCATATTTAAATGTTTATATTGCTCATATGATCGTCACCTCAAAGGAAAAGGGAATAATAATACAGGAGAGGGCTGCTGGGAATATAAAGAAAATGTTCTGGGCTACAAAAGATTAAAACCTCAAAACATAAATTTCTTGCAGCTAGCAAAGAAGAATAGAGCAACTGTTCAGGCAGCCATGCCCTCCTATCTACTAAGCACACAAATTGAAATAGTAAGAATTATTCTATAATTATAATTATTTATACAGTATCATCCACAACATTCTTCAACTTATGCTGTGGATGGTACTCAACTTTATTTCAAACACATTAGAGTCTTAAACTACTTTAGTGTTATTAATACCTATAATGTTTATGCATGATTTCTGTGGATATTTAATTATTTACATGGAGTTTTTGTTTTAACTTTATTGTACTCCCTCCAGTCTGCCAGCAATGAGGACAATTATAGATTTTACTAATACACCTCAAATTCAGATAGATAAGTTTTAACCCACCCCATTACCTTATTTAAGGTGTGATACTATGCCCCCTTTTAATCTAGATGAGAAAGCAAGCTAAAAGGAATTTATTTAGAGACTGAGAATCCCTAACAATGGGAGAGGACACAAAGTTGGGAATGGGGACCACACTTTGTGACAAAACAAAATCAGATCCAGTCTGTGTTTCACAACATATTTTACACAAATCACTGCCATGCATATCCTACCAAAGCAATTTTACAGTATATTGCTGTAAAATAGAGCAGAATTTTGTTCTAAGGAGCCCAATCTAAGATTCAGCACAAAGAGGGGGGGGAACAGAAAACTATACTGTAGACTATTGTGCTAAAACAGCTTTTAAGGGATGCCCCACCCTGCAAAAAAATCAGAGGCTGCCACAGCATTAATGCATTTGTAGAGGAAGACTTCCGCAGAGCAAATGTCCCTATTTTCACTATTTCTATTTACTAAACAGTAGTTGGCAAAATCAGCCATTTTTTTTCCTAGTCACCAACTAGAATCTTCAATTTCAGTTGGCTCACCATAACTGTGATGATCTTTTGGCAAACTAGAGGCAGGGGTCATTTGGGGTCACTATTTTGCTGTGCAGATGCTGCAACGGTGGCCCTAAGTGTGAGGATCCACCCTAAGCCATTTTTTTCAAACGGTCACTAAACAAACGGCTGTACCTTGAGGACTATTTGTCCCTCTTTCTCAGCCAGACCACATCTCTCCGGGTTGTAGTGGTGAGGAAACAGAAGGAATTAGTCTTACCTATGTTTGCTGCCTTGAGTTACTTACAAAGTGACAAAGGCAGAAGAAAAAGCAAGCAAGCAAATTGATGCCCAATTCTCTGCCTGCTCACTGCGGAAAGCCAAATAGCAAATAAATAAATATACAGACAGGTAAATAAATAAACAAAACGGTAGCCCAATTCTCTGCCTGCTCGCTGCAAGAAACCGAAAATCAATTAAACAAACCAACAAACAGATAAATAAAAATGGGAGCCCAATTCTTTGCCTGCTTACTGCCAGAAAGCATCCTCTAGGATTGCCAAGGCCCCCCTAAGAGCCCCCCCACGTCATTACCATATTTCGAATGAAACAAGCCCCGCTCATTGCAAAAAGGGGGGGGGGAGCTGCCATCTCCCATCCGGCTAGCCAACTGCCATGCAACACAATCTCTTAGATGTTTCAAGGTGGTGGGGGAACATACATACGCCTCCTGCCTTCCACCGCTCTCGCGAGGAGCCCACCCACAACAGCGACCCTCCCCAAGCCTCCACAGCAGCCAGGAGGGAGAAGATAGTGAGGCACCAACAGGTTGTACCTAGTATTATTATAGAATCCATAAAGATCAAAAAAAGGGATGGGGATGAGGGGTCCTGGGGAAAGGTTGGGGACAATGGGCGCTGCAGTACTGGGGAGGATGGATAAAAGGGGTACCTGGTGGTGGTGGTGGTGGAAAGCCGGTCTCTCTCTAATTAGGGTCTCTCTCTAATTAGAACACTTGATATATCAACCCAGAGAGTGTGGCTGTAGCATTCTTTAGGCCTTTTGTTTTATTTCTCCATTTTATTGGCATTATTATTATTATTATCATTATTATGGTTCATTGTACAATCAGCCAGATGTTCAAACTGAATTTGGCATTTTTTTTCCGCCTCTCTTTCCCAAGGATCTGAGACAGACAGATGTGGATGTCTGATGGCGTTACAAACACGATAATAGGATGTCAGCTTTATTTATTCTAATTTATTTATTATGATCCGACACCTGTTCAGCCTGGATTCTTCTTCATCATCACCATACGATTATTACTAATCTTCAATTCGATTCCCAGTCTGGGACTGTTAAAAATTTTAACTGTTCAGGTCTTAACCAAGGACCCAAGAAATGTTAAGGTAGCGTCTGCGTATATAGGCACGTATAATATATGGGCATTGTTGTTAAAATTCACAATCTGGGACAGGTAAAAACTTAACAGTTCAGGTCTTAACCTAAGAAGCTGTCTTGAGTATATCGGCAGTTCCGAGTAAGGTAGTGTGTTTTTTTTTTGTTTTGCAAAGTCAGAATATTCAGGTCTAGTTAGTTCAAAATTGCTATGTATTTGCATCATCATCATCATCATTATTATTTATTATTATTATTATTTAATGTGTTGCTTTCCAAGTACCCTCAGTGCTTCTGAACCAATTCCTGGCGTCTCTAACAATATTTATTTATATATTTATTTATTTATTTATTTATTTTATTTGATTTGTATCCCGCCCTTCTCCCTAAGGACTCAGGGAGGTGAACAGTGACATAAATAATAGAATGTACAAATACAGATATTGAAAACAATAACCCCACCCGGCCCAATAAAGCATCCAATTCCATTCCCTTCCTTTCCCCCCCCGCCCCTCCCCCCACCCCAGTAGGATCGGGGGGAAAGGCGGCCTCGGGGGGGGGGGGAAGCCCGGAGGGGGGAGGGGGGGCTGTGTGGGAAGAAGAAAAGAAAGAGGGAGGGAGGGAGACCGATCCACCACCACCACCCCCCACACACACACACCGCTAACGCCGCCTTTACCTTCCTGGTCGCCGCCCTGCTCGGCCTCGCCACCCGCCGAGGCCGAGGCCTCCTCGCCGGTCCCCGCGGCCGGCTGAGCGCCGTTGACCCCGCCGGGCTGCTGCGCGCGGCCTTCGCCGGGCTGGCTTTGGGCCTGCTCGCCGCCGGCCGTGGCCTCGGGCTGCGGGGGTTGCTGCTGCTGCTGGCCTGGCGGGGGCTCCTCCTCGTCGGCCAGCAGCGCCTCCTCGTCCTCCTCCTCCTCCCCCTCCGCGTCTTCTTCTTCCTCCTCCTCCTCTTCCTCCTCCTCCTCCTCCTCCTCCTCGTCGTCGTCGTCCCCCTCGACGCCCAGGCGGGCCCGGGTGAGGCTTTGCCCGCCGCCGCCGGCCGCTCCCGCCTCGGCGCCGGCCTCCTCAGGCCCGGCGGCTAACATCTCGGCGTCGAGGGCCTCCTGGAGCCGCTGGACCAGGTCGAGTTTGAGGCCGCGCGAATCCAGGCCCCGCCGCCCGAGCTCGGCCCGCAGCTCCGTCACCTTCAGCCGCTTCACGTCCATGGCGCGCGCGCTCCGCGGATGAGGGAGGGAGGGAGGCAGGGGGGAGGGGGGCGCGCTCCGACGCCAAGGCGCCTGCGCGGGCAGCCCCGCGCGCCAAGGCCGCGCCGCCCGGCGGCTACACCCTTGCGGAGCGGGAAGAAGGGCCCTTTGGGGCTGGCGCGCCTGCGCGCTCGGCCTGCCCGCCTTTGGCGCGCGCGGGAAGGCGAGGCGGCTGCGCAAGCGCGGAGGGGGCGCGAGGGGGGGGGGAAACGAAGCGAAGAGCGAGTGAGGGAATATGAGAGAGAGAGAGAGAGAGAGAACAGGAAAGGCCCGCCAAAGGGAAAAGGGCCGCGCACGCGCGCCTGGGCCTACTCCGCGCATGCGCGGGGAAGCCCCGCTTTTATTTATTTATTTATTGAAAGCGTTTCGTTTCCTTCGACATCGATCAAACGGAAGGAAGCCGCTTCTTCTTCTTTCCCCACCCCCTGTCTCCTAATATAATAAATAAGGAGAACGTTCTCCTTGAGAGGCAACCGCAGCGGGAGTAGTCTTTGCCTTCTTGCTGTTGTTTTATTTTATTTTTGTTTGTTGTTTTTTTTTTTTGAAAGGAGAGGTTTGCCTCGCTTTTTTTTTTTTTAAATAGCTGTTACGCATGCGCGCGCGGGCTTTGAAGAGCGGGCGGCCGGGCGGGCGCGCGCACGCGGGCCCTGCGTCGTGTCGATTTGAGCGGGCGTAAGGCGACTGGCCGATTTTTCTGATTGGCTGGCGCTCCACCAATCCGAGGCAAAAGAGAAGATGTTGCTCCTGGCTTGACAAAATGGAGGGGGGGGAAACGTCCAGCTAGATTTTGCATCCATTGAATGAAACTGGTTTTTTTTTTTAACTTAAATTGGAGGTGCCGCCATCTTTTGCACACACACAAACACACTCTCCAATAATATCCGATATAAGTATTTAAGTATTTCCTTTTGACCTTTTCTTGGACAGGTGCAGCTTTCTAGGCCATGGGGAAAGAAACGAAGCAGCTTCATAAAAATGCTTAACCATCTTTAGGGAAAAAAATAAATCCTAAATAAACTGGACAGTGTTTAAATCCTTAAATAAGGAGAATTGCGCATTTCCTGCATATCGTTCGTTTTTATAAACTAAAAATTAATGTGCAGCATACACGTCTTTGCCCATGTATCGTCCGAGTTGGCTAAAACAATAAAATGCAATTTAAGGAAACCAGGAAAGTCACTAAAATCTCCTTTACTCTATTTTGGCTCAAGGAATTCACTATGATTAAATCTCTGGGGAGGAAAGGTTGGCTTTCCGAACGATGAACAGACAGAAAGAAATATTGGGATTTCATTTCCAATTTTACTGGCTATTTGCCAAGCTTTTTTCAAATAAATCTCTGCAGTTCAGTTTCATGCCTTCAATGTAACGTGCAAACAGAGAAAACAACAGTAACAATAACAATACTAAAAATCTGCAACGCCCTAGTTTACAAACCAAGGCTTCCCCAAACCTGCAAAAAGCCAAGACAGCTTTGCCCTAAAAATAAAATAAAATTTAAAAAAAAACCAACCCAGCTCTTAGACGCCAGCCCATTTGCGGAAATTCAACAGGTCACGTGTCAACGTCCGCTGGCCATTTTGGTAGTTTTTTGGGTCGGCCACTCGGCTTCCGGTCCCGAAGAGGGCGTGGCGGCCCCTGGAAAGCAGCAGCCTGCTTTGCATGGCTGGTTGGCGGGAGCCGGTGTTCTTCCCGGGCCTCACATGGCGTCGGCGAAGGTACCCCGGGCAAGCAACCCCGGGAAGGAGGGAAAAGTGGGCTTCCTTCCTCCTTTTCCTTGCATTCCTGCCGGGGAAGAGCCCTGATTCAAAATGGGGGCGGGGGGGGCCAAGGGGACGGTTGGGGCGAATGGGGGAGGGGGCCTTCCTTGAAAAGCAGGGCTGCAATTTGCAAAAGAGGAAAAAAAATGCAGCCAGAGGTTGCCTGGGCGGCATGCATTTGCATTCCCTCGGTGCAATGGGAAGACTGATCAGCCTCTTTTCCATCTCCTCACAAATTGTGTACTATTATTATTATTATTATTATTATTATTATTATTAATAATAATAATAATGATGGCGGGTTGCACAGCCAGCCAGATGTTTGGCTGGATTTTGCCTGTTTGGCCAGCCAGCTGTGGGGTCCTTTCCAAAGACTTGGGAGAGGCAGATGTTTAATAATATGAAAGGTCTGGTGCCAGGATGGCAAGCTGCCTTTTGCAATTGACTGTTGGGGATTTTGTCAATGCTGACACTGTTAAACGGGTGCTCGTGGTTGTTATTGTGGTTGGTTGTACGTTTATCCAGATGTTTGGCTATATTTGGCATTTTTGTCCACCAGCCTAGTCCTTCCCAAGGACCTGGGTCAGGCAGTTGTTTAATAATAAGCAGATGTTTAATAATTCCTCCAGGGATGGCAGCTGTTCCTAGTCAAGCTGCCTTTTGCAATTAACCAATGGTGATTTTTTTAATCAGTGCTGATAATTCCAACAATATTATTCTATTCTGACAAGTGGCTGTCCAGTCTCCTCTTAAAAAGTTAAAGAATATCTCTCTACAAATTCGTTTATTTTACAGGTCATACTCCATTTACGACCACAGAGTCCAAAGTGCCTGCTGCTAAGTGAGACATTTCTTAAGCGTGTTTTGCCCCATTTTACGAACTTTCTTCCCACAATTGTTAAGTGAATCACTGCAGCTAAGTCAAGAAAACGGTTATTAAATGAATCTGGCTTCCCCATTGACTTTGCTCGTCAGAAGGTCGCAAAAGGGGATCACGTGACCCCGGCACACCACGACCGTCGTAAATATGTCAGTTGCCAAGCATCTAAATTTTTATCACCTGATCATGAGGATGCTGCAAAGGTTGTAACTGAAAAAAAATGGTCATAAGCCACTTGTTTCAGTGCCGTTGTAACTTTGTAAAGGTAAAGGTAAAGGTTCCCCCGCACATGCGTGCTAGTCGTTTCCGACTCTAGGGGCCGGTGCTCATCTCCGTTTCAAAGCCGAAGAGCCAGCGCTTGTCCGAGGACGTCTCCGTGGTCATGTGGCCGGCATGACTAGACGCCAAAGGCGCACGGAACGCTGTTACCTTCCCACCGTAGTGGTCCCTATTTTTCTACTTGCATTTTTACGTGCTTTCGAACTGCTAGGTTGGCAGAAGCTGGGACGAGTAACAGGCGCTCACTCTGTTACGCGGCACTCGGGATTCGACCCGCCAAACTGCCGACCTTCCGATCGACAAGCTCAGCGTCCTAACCCACTGAGCCACCGCGTCCCTTGTAACTTTGAGCGGTCCCTAAATGAACTGTTGTAAGTCGAGGACTAACTAAAATTTATTTCCTTCTCTTCTTTCAGGTTTCTTCCGAAGCAATCCCGGAGCAACGTCTCCAGCAGGCTGGCACTTTCAAGGAAGAAGGGAACCGTTGTTACAAAGGAGGCCGTTTTAGGGAGGCGGTGAGCCGTTACCACTGGGCCTTACTGCAGATTAAAGGCCTGGACCCCAGCATGCCTTCTCCCCTGCAGGAATTTGTGGGCGAAAAGCCCACTATGACCCCAGACCAGGAAAAACAGCTGTATAGCATCCAGTGCGATTGCTACAATAATCTTGCCGGTAAGCCAAATTTTATTATTTTTTTCTGAGGCATCTTCCTCTGTCAGTCAACTTACCAGCCAGCCATACAGGTAGTCCTCAGCCATTTTGGCTGTTTTAAGCGAACCTGTTGTTCGGTCTTGGCCCAAAAGCAGAAAATTAGCATTGCACTTGGGCAAAAATGTCATAAATCGTGGTCTATGGGGGGAGAGGGGGGGCTGCAGACGGTCCTAAATGCAGGCCGCTTGAAATGCAGTCAGGTGATGCAGCGATGGCCGGCTTTGCAACCAAGCTGTCGTAATTTTGAACGGTTGCTAAGCAACCATCGCCATGTCGAGGACTGCCTGCGTTTTAACTGGAAAATGAGTGTGGTCAAGTTGTCTAGCTTTCACTCTCTTCATTTGCATCTTTCGGCGGGATTTTTCTTGCCTTTTGTTGGTGTGTCCCGGAAACCACACACTTGTGTCTCTCCAGCTTGCCTCCTTCAGATGCAACCTGTGAATTATGAGCGGGTCAAAGACTACAGTCTCAAAGTCCTAGAGAGGCAACCTGACAACGTCAAAGCACTGTACCGGGCCGGTGTGGCCTTCTACCACCTGGGGGACTACGACAAAGCACAACACTATCTGTTGTCGGCAACCAGCCGGCAGCCCAAAGGTGAGTCCTACAGGCAGTCCTCGAATTACGACCGCAGTGGAGCCCAAAATTGATGTTGCTAAGCGAGACGTTTGCTACGTAGGTTCTGCCCCATTTTGCGACCTTCCTTGCAACAGCTGTTCAGCGAATCCCTGCACTTGTTAAATTAGTAACAATTAGTAAATTAGTAATTCCCCACTGACTGTCAGAAGGTCACTAAAGGGGAGATACTGCAACCATCGTAAATACGAGTCAGTTGCCAAGCAACTGACTTTTGATCACGTCGTCACTGTTGGGTTGTTTTCTAGCAGACGTTTCATGACCCAACTAGGTAACATCATCAATGCTAGAAGAGAGATGGCGTTTACAGAGAGGAGAAAGAGAACTCTGGTGTCCATGGGGCTCTCTTGAGTTTGGTGTGTTTCTTGAAGACATTTCATGACCCAAGCAGGTAACACCATCAGTGCTACAAGGAAGTGGGATTTGCCTCTGCAAGCAAGCTACTTGTATATAAACAAACCCCATTCCTTTCCAGCATTGGTGAGGTTACCTAGTTGGGTCATAAAACGTCTGCAAGAAAACCACCCAGCTCAGAGAAGCAGCAAGGACCCCAAAGCTGATCATCTGGTCTGACTTAGCACTGCACTCAAGCACATCTTGCATATTTTAACTTTTTAAAAACTTCCTTTCCTTTCTCTTTCCCGGCTTATCTCCCCAGATGCCAACGTCAAGCGTTATCTGCAGCTGACCCAATCACAGCTCAGCAGTTATCTTCAGAAAGAGAAACAGTTATACATGGGGATGTTTGGGTAGCAACAAGCCGTCCAAATCCCCGGAGGCTGCAAACCATCATTTCTATTTGTGTGTGTGTGGGGGGGGGAACCACACGTGGTTGATCCATTCTGGAGTTAGGTAGTGCCTTGAAAAATGCAAATAGCCAACCCAGCTAGGAAAAGCGTCCTCAGCAAATTTATCCTCCTTATCCGTTTCCAAAGCGTTTCCTTCTTCCCTCCCCATGTTTGTTCATAAAATCTTTTAAGAAGTTCACCTGGCTGGATGTGATTTCTTTGAATTCAGGGAAAACCCAAAGCTGAAATATGAATTCCTGCTTCAACGCCTGCTTTGTTTGCCTGTCTCCAGAGGGGAAATTTTAAATCATACCCTAGGATCGCTCATTGATTAAATGCAATTTATGGAAACGGAGATATTTTCAACGAAACCGGCAAAGCCCGAAGCAAGCAAATCAGGCTTTGCACGCATCTCATATTGCCTCTGTTAACTGCTGGGGTGGTTTGGATCTATCTACCTTGGCAAACAAAGTAAAAATACTCAGATGTGCCGGCTTGTCCTCTTAAGAGATTTGTGGTTTGCTTAAAGGTTGATCTAGGTTCATGCAGTAGCAGAACCTGACATTAATAAAGGGGAATATTTAAGGATTGAAGCAAGGGGGTTCTTGATGCTCTCTGCGCTTGGAGGTTTTCTTGCAGACGTTTCGTGACCCAACTAGGGAACATCATCAGTGCCAGAAGGGAATGGGGATTAAGGAAGAGAAGAAGGAGAAGGAGAAAGAAAGAGAAAAAGAGAAAGAAAATCAGTTAGTTCTTGGTGCTCTCTGAGCTTGGAGGTTTTCTTGCAGACATTTCATGACCCAACTAGGTAACATCATCAGTGCTAGAAGGGAGTGGGGATTGTGGAGAGGAGGAGAAGGAATGTGGAGTCCTTGATACTCTGACCTTGGTTGTTCCCTTGCAGATGTTTCACAATTCACAGTAGGTAATACCAGTACAGACAGTGCCTCATTTAGTGACTGGTGAAAGTTACACCATCAAAACTCAAGACGCTTGGCAACTGACTCATACGTACGGTGGATGCAGTCTCCCGCGGTCCCCTTTTGCGACCTTCTGCCGAAGCCAGATTCAGCCCACAGCCGTGCTGCTTAATTGACCAGCTGCAGTGATCCCCTTAACAAATGTGGCAAGAAAGCTCGTAAAACGGAGCAAAACTCAACTTCACCAACGTTTCACTTAGCAACAGAGACTGCTAAGTTGAGGACCGGCCCCTGTACTGAGTTTATTTGTGGAGGGTTCGCCCTTCAAATCCCAGCATCCGCTCCTGCAACGAAAGGACAGGCCTAACAACTGCATTGACAGTTCTGCAAATACAAAACTTTTTTTTTTTAAAACAAAAACAAAAAAAAAGCAGATCTCTTCTTACGGCCAGCAAACATCCTTCATTCTTGGCGTGCAAGCCGGCCTCCACCCTTCACTTCTGAGCAAATATTTTCTCCTTGTCAGCAGCTGGGAAGCAGGGCTGTTTGAGTTTCCCAACTGTTTTTTTCTGCCTTTTATCCTTTGCAAATAAAAATATGGGGGGGGTTTGTTTTTTTGGTATGGTTCTTTCTGTTCACGGAAGGTCAAGATCCTTTTGCTGATGCTTATAAGCCTCTGGAATGTACATTTGGGGGGGGGGTGTGCTGAAAGTCCAAAACTACACAAGATTGTTGTCTTGAGAAAATGAAGTTGCTAGTCCTTATGGGCGAGAGAGCAATGGATTTGACTCCTGGCTATAATGGATGAATAAAAGCCAAATTGCATTTAGTAAAAACAGAAGAGGACTCCCTTTTTTACTGACCAGGTGCTGGCCAATTCACAATACCTGGTCCTCAACTTACGACAGTCGGTTTAGTGACCGTTTGAAGTTACGACAGCACTGGGAAAAAGCGACGGAGGACTGTTTCTCAACACAACCGTTGCAGCGTCCCCTGCAACCAACTCATATTTATGACGGGGTGTGCGTCACGTGATTCCCCCTTTTGCGACCTTCTGACCAGCAAAGTCAATGGGAAAGCCGGATTCATTTAACAACCGTGTTATCATATCTGCATGACGGTTGCAAGAAAGATCGCAAAACTCGCTTAACAAATGTCTCCCTTAGCAGCCTAAATTTTGGGCTCAATTTGAGGTCGTAAGCCGAGGACTACCCTTATGTAGTTTAAACATGGCTTGTTCAATAAACACAGCCAGCTCGTTCGGCCAAGGACACAACGCGTGACTCAGTTTACCCATTGCAATAAGCCATAAGATGGTTTGTTTGCTTCTGGATTAGTGCTGTCTGGACATACAGGCCACATTATCAGTTTCCTCCTGTCAATACAAAGATAGGACACCCCCACACTGGCTCAAATGCCCTCTCCTCCTAATCTCCGTTAATGCAGCACATAACTTTCAGCACGAGTGGAGCATTGAAAATCTTAATTCTTATTAGCGCTGGCTAAAATCGCCACACCACGTCTTCGGCAGCTGTGCCAATTGCTGGCTGCTGAGCCCTCCGCCACAACAAAAGTTGCCGGCAGCGACTGCCAAATAAATTCTCACACTCAACCACCCAAAAATATTTTGCTTCAGAGCAAAGCTTACCAACAGAAATTTGGGGGGGGGGGAGAATCCATTACGGCCGTTCAGTCGAGGACCCCCTGTAAAACACACATCACGAGGGCTAGAAACTTGAGAGAAAAAATAATAATAAAAGGAAGGGATATTTTGGATGCTTATATCTCCAAGTTGCATAAACTATCTTGAATATTTTGCATTGGCTGTTCCTCCCTCCACCCCCCCCTAAAAAAGTAATTCAAATCAGGTTTCATCCAGTAAATTCATCTCAATTTTAAAAAAAACACGCAACCTTTTTTTTTTTAACGGGTTGGGTTTAGGCTGCCAAGTTGTTGAAGCAGCGTTTCTGGCCCAGGAAAATAAAACAGGTTTAAGGACCGACTGCTCGCCAAGCAAGCTCCAACTCGCTTGGCATGTTCCTTGCTGTCTCCCAGCCTTGATAATTACAGTCATTTGCAATGTGGTGCCAAGGAATCGAATCTCGATGTAAACAGCTATTGGTGGAGCCTTTTATACTCTTTGGGGAAAAAAAAAGAAAAAAAGAGAGAGAAGTAACAGGTACGAGTTGTGCAAAATTGCATAGCTGGGGGGCAGGAGAAAATTCAAGGTCGTGGCACCCGGTTTGAGACGTGGGGCTGTGGCACATACATTTTAATTTACAGAAATAACACCCTCTCCCTTAACGATACCAGAAAACTGCTCTTTTCGTCGTCCCCCCCCTCCAGCAAACTGAACGGAGGGGGGGGGAGCCGTCCTCCCATCGGCTACCCCATCCTTTTTTTTTTTGCTGCAATGACAACCCCATCATCCCCAGCCAGCCCTGTTCCTCCCTGTTGAGCATGATGGGAGCCATAATCCAAAGGGGGGGGGACGGCTGCCCATTGAGGCTCAGAAACGTGCCTCCGGTTTGACACCACCTCAGATAATTTCAGGGTGGCCTGCTCAAACCCAGTTACATCTGGGATCAGCCCCAAACCAGCATTCCTTCATGGCTTGGGGAAATAACCACAATGGGTTATGGATATGGAAATAGATATGGCTCCGTAAAAAGCCATGGGTTTGTAAGAATTGGAAACAAGACAGCTCTCCACTTACGACCACAATTGCACCTGACATTTCTGTTGTGAAGCGAGGCAGTTGCTAAGCAAATTCTTACTTGCAGGCAGTCCTCCGCTTACTAACGGTTCGTTTAGGGACACTTCCAAGTTACAAACGGCACGGGGGGAAAAAGCACGCGATCGTTTTTTCACACATGCGTCCATTGCAGCATCCCGGCAATCAAAACTGGGCGACTGACTCATACTTATGACAGCTGCAGTGTTCAGG
The DNA here is from genome assembly GCF_947247035.1 of Vipera ursinii. Classification (NCBI taxonomy): domain Eukaryota; kingdom Metazoa; phylum Chordata; class Lepidosauria; order Squamata; family Viperidae; genus Vipera; species Vipera ursinii. The sequence continues at coordinate 3,245,257 of NC_139528.1, forward strand.
GCTCACGTGATCCCCTTTTTGTGACCTTGCGGCAAGCAGAGTCAGTGGGGGAAGCCAGATTCACTTCACCATTGCGGCGATTCGCTTAACAACCTTGGTAAGAAAAGGTCACCAAATGGGGCCAGGTTCACTTAAGAACTGCCTTGCTTAGCCACGGAAAATTCGGGGTCGGTTGCTGTCATAAATACCTGTAATAGAAGATTCTGCTTGCTCAGAACGAGCTTCAAATCCAGCTGTTTTGGAGGCAGGGCGATAGGATAACACAAACAGGCTCTCCCACCCACCCACGATTCTTGGAAACTCACCATCTTTTTGGTTTTATTAAGAACCCCAAAAACAACACTTGACATTCACTGATGCGGCACAGATTACCTAGCCGTGGATCACCCGTAGCAAATAATAAAGAAGTACACATTTTTTTTTGTTATTTTGGTCCCTGATATCGAAACAAACTCAAGATCAGAAGCAGACTTCAACCAAAGCGACGTTTCTTCGACCCCACTTCTCTGCTCCTGCTGCAAAATTTAAAAAGCCAGTTTCAGAACAAGGAAAAGCAGCAGCAGCTGAGAGAAAGCCTCCCAGGGCTTTTGACAGAGATCCTGAGTTCAAGTTCAGCTTTGGTTTGCGTTTTGGGCCCGTTGGGTGTCCTACAGGTCGAGAGGTTTACATCTGAACTCAAGACATCCTTGGCCAAATTCGGAACACTGCAACGTGGAAGGATGCCAACGTGCTGGAGGCCATCTCGTTATCCGAACTAAGAGAAACGCTTGCGACACGAATGCGACAAAAAATCCAAACCCCCAACGCATTCAGAAGCGAATTCCTCTCTCACCCCACGTCTCCAAATGATTGTCTGGATTTGTTGTTTTTTTTTTTTACTAGTGTTTGGCAGTTCTGGAACTCTTGAAGGAGCGAGACACAATCTTCTTCAGCTCTTTGAAAGAACGGCTGCGTCGAAGCTTAAAGTGGTGAGGCGGCAAATCGGACGAATCCAAAGTGGCGGAGCCGTGCAGCCATGCGTCTCCAAGCTGGTGGAACATCCAGTCTCCGTTCAGGCTGACAGCGCTGGTCGCTTCCACCTCGCTCAGCCTGGATCCGTTGCCGGGACGTCCAGCCCGCTGCCGAGGCATCAGGTCAAAAGGACCGTCCTCCGGGAAGCAGAAGATTGCCGGAGCTTCGGAGGAAAAGGCAAGGTTGCGGTTCAAAATCACCGGCGGAAGGAATGTCCCCGCTTTGGCACGATGCCGTCCGGAGGACTTGCTGGAAATTTCCAGGACCGAGGTCCATTTTGGCTTGGTTGCCTTGCCTCGGTTGGCTTGAAGTTGGCTGGGAGACGCCAGCCCGGCGGCTGCGTGAACGTTCATTTCCGAACTGGCTCGGGCCCTGCCTACCGTGCGGGACGACGGTTTGCGCCGGAGACTTAATCTGCGCAGCAGCTCGCGGGGACTCAGCCAGCTTCTCTCGAGTGCTTTCTCTCCCTTCTCTGGAGTTTTCACCAATTCCCGCGAAGCGTGTTTGCCTTTGTATAGCTTGTCCACGCCAGTCGTAGCCCGAGGCAAAGAGGTCTCTTTTCTGAAAGCGGTCTCTGTCTTAGTTATCTGTGGTTGGGGCCCTGAGGCCCAAATTTTTCGATCCGGCGTGGCAGATTGCTTGTTCAGGACGAATTTAACCGAAGGATCTTGGGGCGGAGAGAGGGAAATCACAGACGGCTCACTCGGTTGAACCAGATTGGTTGTGCTCGGCTGAAACGAGCTGACCTCTGGGAACGGCGGGAAGTCCCACAACCCATCCAGGACGCGGGAATCTCGCGCTCCCTCGGGACCTTCAGGAGAACGCAAGTGAGAACAGGTGGAGATGCGCCGTCGGATCTTCCACCCTGGAATCGGACCCAGGACTTGACCAGCCGCCTGCCCAGAGCTGCAGATGGACGTCATGGATAAACTCTTCTGATTCCCTGCGAGATATCCCGATTCGGTACGACTCGCTGCCGTGCGGCACTTGTGACGCAGCACCAACTTCGCCATGTATTGGTCCAAGCGGACCCTCGGGAGTTCTCTGGAGCAGAGGGGGTCTTTCTTGGGGGAGTCAGATCGGGGAACCTTAGGGGGCGTCTCGTCGAGATCTTCCTGGGATGAACTTTGAGACAGCCCATTGGTGAACAGAGGACTCTGCAAAGCTACAGCATGCAAAGGGCTGGGGTAGTGGTAGACTTCGTTGGTCTTCCGGGAAACCAGGTCAGACTTGTAGCGTAGAAGCTGAACATTCGGAGGCCTCGGGAGGGGCAGGGACCCAAGGCCCAACAGGAACTCGAGGTCACCTGTCCCGAGAGACACAATGACAAAGAACTCGTGAGGTACAGGAATCTACAATTCTGCGCAAGAATTTGACCGAGTATCTAGGACCGCTTCCAGGGTGTCTATCCGAGGGGTAGACAACCTTGGCTCTTTTATGACTCATGGACTCCAACTCCCAGAATTCCTGAGCCAGCATAGCTGGCTCAGGAATTCTGGGAGTTGAAGTCCACGAGTCATAAAAGAGCCGAGGTTGCCTACCCATGAACTAGCCCCTTAGAAGACCTTCCTACAAGGAGTCCTCTACTTACAACAGTCCATTTAGTAGTGATGCTTCGAAGTTACAACGGCACCAGAAAACAGCCACTTGCGACTGTATTTCAACCACCGTTGCAAGCACACACACCCCTGCCCCCCCAGGGCCATGCGATCAAGATTCAGAGGCATATTAACTGACTCATCTTGGTGACGTTTGCAACCTCCCTCCCAGGGTCGTGCGGTGCAAAAGCAGAAACCCTAGGCCCCTCCTGCCAACGTCCAGCTGGAAACGAATTCAGACCGAATGACGTGCAGAGGTTTGTTTTTTTTTTAAAGCCATAATTAGGGTGGGGTATTTTGCAGGTTGCCTTGAGGGGACTATAAAACGGAGGCAGGTCTGTGTAAACAAACAGGTTGGGACAGGGAAAGCTACCTCCGTTGCACGGCAAAGCAAAAAAATACAATTCAAACTCTGCTGCCTTCTCTCATTTGGATTGATTTCCTGGATCGACTGCTCAGAGAGAGCGTTCCAGTTTTACTCATTTTGTGGTGTGTGTGTGTGGGGGGGGGGGGTTGAATCCAATCTGACTCTAGAAGATTGAGAAGACACCAAGCACCCCAAAGGAGACACACACATACACACACAAAAAAGACCAGGAGGATGTGTTAACATTTGCTTCCTTTAGCTTTGGCATAAAGCATTCAAAAGATCGACTAATTAAATCAATCCGGCCTTGCATTTATCATTCTGAGCGTCTCCTCAATGTGAACTGAAAAAGTTTCTAGTTCTCACTGCTGCTGCCAGTATCCTTGAAATATTCACAGACTAGAAGAGGCGCTGAAATTGAGAATGAAGCTTCTCTTTTAGAGGCTGGTTTTAGGATGCTTTTACAACAGCCCTGTGAGGTAGTCCATGCTAAGAAGGACAGAGAAATACTCACCAAGAGAGATCCGGGTCCAGCTTGGCCAGATAGCTCCTGAGCTCCTTCAGGTAATCTAATCATGGCTTGTTGCACAAACCCTACCGCAATGTTTCTCAACGTTGGCGACTTTTAAGATGTGTAGACTTCAACTCCCAGAACTCTCTGAATTGAAGTCTATCCATCTTAAGGCATACTGGCTGGGGGATTCTGGGAGTTGAAGTCCACCCATCTTAAAACATGCTGGCTAGGGAGTCAGACCAATGAAATCAGCCAAAATTTCACTGTCATTCTTAGCATGGGCTACCTTACAGGGCTGTTGTGAGACTTTCAAAAACCAACCTCTTCAGAGCAGTTTCATTCTCAAATTCAGTACCTCCTCTTGACTGTGGCTATTCCAAGGATGCCAAGGGCACAGTGAGGACTAGAAACATTCTTCGCTTCACATGAAGGAGAGGCTCAGAACGATAAATGCAGGGAAGGGTCGATTTATTTATTCAATTTATAATAAATACTTCATTCCAAAGCTAAAGGCTGGCAAACGTTAACACATCCTCCTAGTGTCTTTTTTTTTTCCTGCAAAAACCCTGTAGGGTAGGCTGAGTTGAAAGGGGGAAGGAATTTCAAAATCTCCCAGGGAGCTTCTACGGGCAGGGCAGGACTCGAACCCAGACCCCCATGCCCTGCAACCATCAGCGTTCGACCACAGACTCTCGCCTTGTGTGTCCCTATTAATGCTGCTCTCCCGTACAGGAGGTAGACACCCAAGTCACCCTCCCCACAAGGAATGTGGCCTTACCGGTGGATACCGGACGTCGGTTGTCGGTCCCGGCTATGTTCGCCAAGGTCAGCCGCTGCAATCGGAGGTCAAGGAGGCGGACGGCAGCCTCGTCTGTTGACCGTGGCCGGATTAAGCCGTTCTCGCGCAATCCGGGAAGGTGAGGGAGAGATCCGATGCTACACCGCGAGGCCCCGGGTCCGTCGCTGTGTACCGAGGCGCATGAATCCGAGAGGGAACCCATGTCGCTGGTTTCGTAAAACCCTGAAATGCGCAAGACACCCCCCCCGGTTACGACAGGCTGTTGCTGCAAAATCCAGGTAGTCCTCGACTTACGGCTCCAACGGAGCCCCCAAAGCTAAGCGGGAACATTGGTGGAGTGACGTTTTGCCGCAGTCGTTAAGGGACTCCCGTAGTCGTTAAATTAATCAAAATGTCTGTTAATCGAATCCGGCTTCCCCCTTGACTTTGCTTGTCAGAAGGTCGCCAAAGGGGATCCTGCAACCCGGGGACACTGCAGCCATCCTAAATGGGAGTCCGTTGCCAAGGGTCTGAACGTAGACGTACCTGAACTGGGTCTGGAATCGGCTTCCGGCGCCTCCGAGGCGTCTCCTCCGTTGATGCCCACTTTCTTGGACTCCTCACCCATCATCCGTAGCCCCAGACCTTCCTTGTCTGGGTCGTCTTCGGCGTGAGCACACAACTCCATGTTCTCGGATGAGGTGTAGAAACCACAGCGTTCCTCCAGGACGGGACCCGCTTTGTTGTGGTCCAACTTTGCCATGTTGGGATGGGTCAGCTTTCCATCTCCGAAGCCATTTGGCTCCTGTTTGGGCAGGTGGAAGAAGAGAGAAAGGTCAAAGGATCTCTTTTGGGTAGGGGGGGGTGTTGCAAAGACCCGCGGGGCTCAATCGCAGGGATCCCATGTTTGTGAGAGCTGGTTTTTTTCCTGTTTTTTTTCTTTTTCTTCCATCCTTTCCCTTCCTTTCTTTGTCCTTCCTTCTCTATCCTTCCTTTTCTTTTTTTCCTGCCTTTCTTCCTTACTTTTTTCCTTCTCCATCTTGTCTTTTTCTTTCTTTCTTTCTTTCTTTCTTTCTTTCTTTCTTTCTTTCTTTCTTTCTTCCTTCCTTTTTCTTTCTTTCTCTTTCTTTCTTTCTTCCTTCCTTCCTCTTTCTTTCTCTTTCTTTTTCTTTCTTTCTTTCTTCCTTTTTCTTTCTTTCTCTTTCTTTCTCTTTTTTCCTTCCTTCCTTTTTCTTTGTTTCTCTTTCTTTCTTTCTTTCCTTCTTTCCTTCTTTCCTTCTTTCCTTCCTTCCTTCCTTCCTTCCTTCCTTCCTTCCTTCCTTCCTTCCTTCCTTCCTTTCTTTCAATTTATATTACCTGCCCAAAACAATGACTGACATCCTTCTTCCTGGTTGACTGCTAATGTTGGAGGTGAAACAAATCAACAAACGAAGTAAGCAAAACAACCATCGACCCGATTTTCCTTTCTAAACCTAGCCACCTTTTTCGATGTCTCGATCGAAATGCATTCCATCATTTCACGTGGTACGTGTGACCCGAACGCTTCCTTGTGCCAAGCAACATTTTCAGTTTAGGACACTGAGCAAACCAGTTTTACAGCCACCCACTTCGTTTCCTCTTTTGAGCGCCTTCCTAGAATTGGATCAATAAACACCCGTCTTTGTAAGTTGCAGCCAAGGAAGGCTGAGATAGGAGAAGTTACCCTAAAGAGAGGGAGGGGGGGGGAAGTACCTTAAAATCCCAAGACACATCACCGCTGAAAAGTGGGTTTATGTCAAAATGCCCTCGGGGAAAATCCAAGCAAGAAAGGAGAAGCTGGGTTTTTATTTTGCATCTCAGCACCTTTTAAAAGTATACCTGAAAGTATCTTTAGAGAATATTAACTGTCAAGGTGGGCAGGAAAAAGTGGAGGAGAGAAGCTTTTTGACAGCAGAAAACATAAGATTTACTGGCTACTTAATGAGGCCTCCAGGCCAGAGGCAACATAACTACTTTGCAAATAATTAATCCGCACCTTGAACCAACAGAAACCCGGGCAGCCCAAAAGTGTAAAAGATTAGGGTTAATCATGAAGCTATATTATAAAGATACCATGAAGCGGCTTCCAATTTTCCTTCTAGCAGTTACGAATTCGTTTATATTCTCTCTTCTCTCTCTCTCTAAGCCTTGGCAATGTTCTCCACCTTGGCAGCTGGGAGATGGTGGACTTCAGCTCCCAGAATCCTCCTGGCAGGGGAATTCTGGGAGTTGAAATCCACCTACCTTAAAATAGCCAAGGCATAACAACCTCCCTGAAGCGACTGACTTTATCTGTCTGTCTGTCTGTCTGTCTGTCTATCTATCTATCTATCTATCTATCTATCTATCTATCTATCTATCTATCTATTAAAAAACCATCATCCTAACCCTTTTAGCACTGATGATGTTACCTAGTTGGGTCATGAAACGTTCTGCAAGGAAACAACCCAGCTCACACAGCACCACGGAGCCCTCATCTCAACCCCGAGGTAACAAATCATTCTCCTTTATTGGGGCTACACATCTGTCAAACACGATGGAATGACCGTGACTGTTTGATTGTACTTTCCTAACATTGAACCGAAACTGAAGTGGGGGGGGGGGAAATCTGCCTTCACGCAGGCAAAATTTGAAAACCACAGGAATGCCAAGAGCGAAAGCTGAGCAAAGAGAAAAATATTTCATTTGTTTTACAGAAATGTAAGCGTGTCAACCTTAAGCCTCCGGTCGACAGGTAGCCGGTGCCAAGAGGAAGCCACCACCGGCGCAAACAGCAGGAGCATTGTTTTGGTGAGTGCACCACCTCCCAGCGTGGGAAGGCAAAGTGGCATCCCCCCCCAGTTCGAAAGCAAAATGGACGTTCTATATTCTACGGTGATGGATTTTATTTATTTATTTTAGTTGGTCAATGGCCAGCGACGTGAAATAATATAAAGGAGAATAAAAGATAACAAACAGGAAGGAAGGAAGGAAGGAAGGAAGGAAGGAAGGAAGGAAGGAAGGAAGGAAGGAAGGAAGGAAGGAAGGAAGGAAGGAATAGCAGAGTGGGAAGGGACCCTGGAGGTCATCTAGTCCAACCCCCTGCTCAAGCAGGAAACCCTGTACCATTTCAGACAAATGGTTGTCCAATCTCTTCTTGAAAACGTCCAGTGTTGGAGCACCCAAAGCCTACAGAGGCAAGTCATTCCACTAATTGCTCTAATTAAGATAAGTAAGGTGGCAAATTACAATCACTGATGACCATATAAAGAGACTCATCCCATTTCTCTCTCTCTCTCTCTCTCTCTCTCTCTCTCTCTCTCTCTCACACACACACACACACACACACACACACACAGGTTTTCAAGCATGTAGGATCAAATTAAATGCTTGAGTAGCCTTTAGCTCAGCAGCTAAGCCGAAACAAAACAAGCCATGTCCTGTGTCAGGCCGAGAGGTTTGCAAGCTACAACAGCTAGGCTCGCCTTTTAAAGCAGACAAAAAAATATATATTTTAATGACCCTAAAATCTAAAATTTTCCCCCTGCTCATCTATTTTATCTCATTTATACTAGCCCAACCTTGACTCTAAAAAATCCAAGGAGACAGTTGGAGACAAATGAAGGAGAGTTTCTACTTCAAAGGGCAGAAAAACAGCCAATTTTATTTCGTAAGTAAAATTTTAAGAAGGGATTGGAAAGCCGATGGTCTGGAATGGCATAGGGTCTCCCGCTTGAGCAGGGGGTTGGACTAGAAGACCTCCCAAGGTCCCTTCCCACTCTGTTATTCTGCTACTCTTTTTTCCCCTCCTTCCTTCCTTCCTTCCTTCCCTCAATCCTTTTCTCCTTCCTTCTTCTCTCCCCTCCCCTCCTTCCTTCCACCCTCCCTTCCTGTGTTTGTTATCTTTTATTCTCCTTTTCATTATTTCATGTTGCTGGCCATTGACCAAATAAATAAATATATAAAAATCCTTCATCCTAGAACGTCCTTTTTTATTATTTTTTAAAGTGGGGAGACCTTTGTACCTTCAGTTAATTAAGGATTAAAACGAATCCTCGCGGGCCCTTTTGGTAAACACATTAGGTCACATAGCTGCAGGAGCCTTCCCGGGTAATCTCGAACACAGCCCAGGTGTAAAGGTTCAGCACACACATCCATTCCCCATACGGGATGGCTTTTTTTTTTTTTTTTTTTTTGCTGGCTGTTCACACCCAGGTGTGGCTCGTGGTAGCCCCTTTTGCACCCCTGCCAAGCAAGCTAAATTTTTGCACCCAAGGGGTCAGGTAGGAAAAACAAAGCAAAACCAAAGCTGCTTCTCTATCATCTTGGGTGGCATCGATCCCCACCCCCCCAAAAAAACCTCCCTTGCCAAACCGAAACTGGAAAACCAAATCCCCCCCCCCAAAATCACGGTGGAAAGCTGGATTTTAATCTTCATTTCTGGTGGTGAGTTCAGACGAGGGAGCAGCGGTTGCTGGAGACGTTCAAAGCAGTGGGAGTGTTCCCATATGTTTGCTATCAATATTGTGCCCTCGGAGTCCATGGGATGTGGTGCCCGATTCGCACGCATCCCCCTCCTTCCTGCCCACGCCTCACCAGCCCCGTCCCTGATCCTTCCCCGGCCCTTTTCAAGGCTTATCTTCCCTATTAATTGCCCATCTGCCACGTTGCCCAGGTTTTTTTTGCTTCTCCCACTTTGATGGACCACCTGCTCCCATCCTCCTGGTTCCTAGTTCAGCCATAAATCCAGTCCTTCCGTATTTGGGAAGTAGGTGTGAACTCCTTCTGTCTTCATCCTGATCCAGGCTGAAGTCCCCCACCACTAAATTTTCATTTCACCCCCCCCCCCCACCCGCCTGCTCCTGATCCTAATCTTCCCCACACCTGTCTTTCACAACCTGCCTCGATTGCAAATTTATAATCTTTCTTCCAGGATCCCCACCCGAGGTCTGTTCCCATCTACAGGAAGTCCTTGACTGGCGACAGTTGAGCCCAACGTTTCTGTCGCTAAGCGAGACGGCCCCGCTTTGCGACCTTCCTGGCCCCAATTGGTAAGGGAATCACTGCGGTTCTTAAATTAGCAACCCGGTTGTGAATGGAATCTGGCTTCCCCATTGACTTTGCTTGTCAAAAGGTTTCAAAAGAGAATCACGTGACCCCCGGGACACTGTGAGCGTCATAAATATGAGTCAGTTGATAGTGTCCGAATTGTGATTAGGTGACCGTGGGGAGGCTGCAACGGTCATAAATGTGAAAAATATTAATAAGTGCCTTTTTTCAGTGTTGTTGTAATTTTGAATGGTCACTAATTTTTATACCGCCCTTCTCCTTCATCATCATTATTATTATTATTATTATTATTATTATTATTATTATTATTATTATTATTATTATTATTATTATTATTATTATTATTATTAATTTTACCTGTAGGGCCAACTAAATTTGGTAACCCCTGGATTTTTCTTTCTTTCTCTCTCTTTATTTCTTTCTTTTTCCTTTCTCCTTGAAAACATTTCTCTTCTCGCCCAAGACCCTGGATGATTGAGAATCTCCACAGACATAAATTTGGTGGGCAATTTTCTGTCTCAGTTTTCTCTCTTAATAGCCAAGGAATCGAATCATACCAACATTAAAAACACGAATGGTTTTGCTTGAGTACAGAAGACACCAGCCAGAGTTTAACTCCTAATTCCTTTCTGGAATATCCATAAGTAAATAAAATGTCTGTTTGTGGGATTTTAATTTTTTTTTCCAGATTCTCAATTGTAGCCTCACCCTTGAGATTTCCTGGTGGTCTTCCATCCGAGTGTTAAATAGACTGGGTTTCCCTTTTAAAACACAAACCTTTTTTTTTCTCTGATTAAAAGTAAAACCTACCGACATTTGTACATTAGCTCTTATTTTTCTGTAGTTTCACAATTTGGCCAGACACCTAACCAGGCTGGAGAAGCAGCTGAATATTTCTAACTAAGTCTTTAATTGCAATAAATCCTGATTCTCCACCACCACCACCCCCATTCCTTCTACTCACGTGCAACCAATTTTAGCATACAAGCACTTTCAGGTGCCGAATTGTCTTAAGGTTTTTCATCTAAAATCCCCTGCAGGGATTTGCTATCAACTCCAGGTAAAATTAAAATTAAAATCCTGCGGTGAAGGATTGAAATAATTTTTTTTTCTTTTCTTTTTCTCTTTGCTCCGAGTTAAGGTTAGGGTTAACTTAGAACCAGATCCAAGCAAGTCGAGTTAAATGTCTCACAGAATAACTGGTAATCCCGCGCCCCCCCCAAAAAACTATAATATCCACATTCTACAGTAATATAATTCAGCTTTCTCCCCCCCCCCACACCCACAAAAAGAAAAAAAAAGTAAAGAAAAAAGATCTGGTTCGGGGAAGGAGGCAAGGCCAAACAAATCCTTCCTGGCTGAGCTTCCTTTTAGCTCAGCTTTTTGAAATTGAGGAATGAACAGTCCGGAAATATTTTAAATAGCAATTGGGATTAAGTGAAAAGATGCTAGCCCCTCTCTCCATTTCCCCCCCCTCCCTTCAAATCTGCAAATCCCAAACATGGATACTGACCACATGGCAGAGGGGACACCCCCCCCCAAATTCCAGTCTGCTCTTTATAAACAACAAAAGCCACTCACCTCAAGGCTGGAACGATGGGGGTTGTAGTTAATGCTTTTAAAGCACCCCCAACCGAGCACCTTCCCCAAAAGATTCCCCCAGATTTCCACTAGATCAGACCCGAGAAAACCAATTTGCTTCAGGTCTCAGCAACTTCTGGCTTCCAAGAGAAGGGTGGATCCTTCCATTCACAGGGCCAAACATTCAGAGAAGCTTGCAGTCAAGGCAAGGGGGTGGTAGGGGGGGGTGGGGGGGGGTGGGAAACCCCTATAAATCTCTTATTGCACAGGTGATCAACCAACTAGGCAGCCGGATTCTTCCTGGGGGAGTCAGGGATCCCGGCAGATCCAGAGAAGCAGAAGCAATGGAGAAATCCCAATTTCAAAGCAGCTGCTTCCCTGCCAGCCTTGACCCACTGGATCCCACCCCGTTGGCTCACCTGCTTACACCTGCGAATGGCAAGATTCGATTCGATTGTTGGCCTGGCAGAACCCAACTTAGGCTCTCCAAAGAAACCAGCCATTCCCGCCAGGTTTAGGGGGGAAAGGGGGAAGGAAGGAGAAGCCAGGGCTTGGGACCCGCAGCCTGCCCCCTCCCCACACCCCCTCGGCCGCCCCCACCCCCTCCAACCCCCCAAATGTAACCCCTCTCTCACCGATCGCGGCTCCGACCCAGCCAGGGCGCTTTCCACGTTGGCTTTCTGCATTTCGCGCAAGAGATCCAGTTCCCAAAGCCCGGCCAGGCTGGCTCGGAGGCGCTCGCCGATCCGCAGTCGCTCGTGGCCGGACCAGAGCGAGGGGGGCACGGCCCGGCGGCTGGCCATGGGGACCCCAG
>NC_139528.1:3258484-3265984 GCF_947247035.1 Vipera ursinii
TTCTATGTATGTGCCTGCTTATTAGGGCTTTCACACACACCCCAAGCGGCATGGCTTTTAAGGACATTTTTAGGCTATAATACACGTGTTTTTAAAAACGTCCCCAGGTTCTGCTCTGTTTTGGGCCCGGAAATCGCCCTTTTGGACCAAACATAAAGGGTGTATGGTTTGTTTCCATCGTAGTTTATTGGATAAGCCACGACGATGGAGTAGTAGCAGAAGGAAGATTCAGGGACTTAAAAGTAGTTGCAGTTAGGAGTAGGAGCAGAGGAAGCTCTTTGTGTGATGTTGTGCCTATTTGCAAACACGGGTTCTGGTTTGCTGTTCTGTTGGAATTTAATAATAATTTAAAGACAACTGAATAAAAGAAGAGCTGGAGGAAAATCATCACAAAATGCAAAGGCCTGCAAATAGAAAGAGGGCGAGTGTGGCGGAAGAAAGCAAAGATAGCCCCAATAAATTAATCAGAGTAGAGGTGGAAGGGACCCTTGGAGGTCTTCTAGTCCAACCCCCTGCTCAAGCAGGAGATCCTACCCCATTCCAGACAGATGCCTGTCCAATCTCTTCTTAAAAACCTCCAGGGATGGAGCAGCCACAACTTCTGGTGGCAAGCTGTTCCACTGGTTAATTGTCCTCACTGTTAGGATAATTCCAGGTTGCTTCTCTCCTTGATTAGTTTCCATCCATTGTTGTCTTGTTTGCTAGTGCTTGGGAAAATAATTTGACCCATTCTTCTTTTGGCAGCCCCTCAAATATTGGAACACTGCTATCATTTACCCCCTAGTCCTTTTTTTCCATTAAACTAGACATACCCAATTCCTACAGCCCTTCTTCATACGTTTTAGTCTCCAGATCTTCTGAGTAATTAATACATTATTTATAGGCACCTTGGGTGCAATTCCAAAAATGTCTGGAGCACCACTTGAACGCCATCGGCGTTGACAAATTCACCATCGGTCAATTACAAAATGACAGCTTTGCTTGGAACAGCTGACATGCTGCAACAAAGCTTTGACACCATCAAACAACAATATCTGCCTATCCAGGTCCTTGGGGAAGGATTGAGTTTAAAAAAAAAAAGCCAAATCCAGTCTAAACATCTGGCTGACTGGGCAAGCAACCATAATAATTTATTTAAATCTGTATGCTGCCCAATTCTCAACGGTTGCGGGTGGCTCAGAACGATCAAATTACAATAAAACCCAATGAAGCATAAAAATATGCATGTTCTTCCCCTGCCTACCTCACAGGGATGTTGTAGGCAACTTCAGAGGGTGTAGTTTCTACGTAGGCTGCCTTGAATTGGGGGAGGGGAGGAAATGGGGGTATAAACATTGAAGCTGACCTGTTGATCGTGGCTACAGTGGCTTTTTCTGCTTTTTGCCACCAGATCTCCTTGGAGCATGAAATCCTGTTGCACCCTCGTTATTTCGGGCCCAATCTTCTCAACACGGTGAAGCAAAAGCTTTTCACCGAGGTGGAAGGGACTTGCACTGGCAAGTAAGAAGGAAGGAAGGTCCATTTCGGGAGGCGGGGGGTGGCGGCTTGGTCTCCTGTATCAGTAATGGTTTTTGTAAAAAAATCCCAGATCTATCCGTAAAACTCAGCAATGTGTTTTCTTAATTGCTTTCCACAAAATTAGCAATCTGTTTGATGTTTATTAGAGTTTTATACTGCCTTTATTACTTTATAAGTAACTCAAGGCGTTGAACATATTTAACACTGCTTTCTCCTCCTGTTTTCCACACAACAACAATCCTGTGAGATGGGTTGGGCTGAGAGAGAGAGAAAAAGAGAGAGGTACTGGACAAAGTCACCCAGTCAGCATTCATGCCTAAAGCGAGACTAGAACTCACCGTCTCCTGGTGATTGGTCCAAAGTCACCCAGCAGGCTTTCATGCCTAAGGCAGGACTAGAACTCGCCGTCTCCTGGTTTCTAGCCTGGGATTTTAACCACTGCACCAAACTGCTTTTCCTTATCTAAATATCTTGGGGGGGGGGGAGGAAAACAGCCAATAATTCATGGTGGGGGGGGGAAAGAGAATTAGCTTTAATGTCAGGATTCACTTCTCACTTCCAGGTATGGCTTCGTCATCGCCGTGACCACCATCGACAATATCGGAGCCGGCGTGATTCAGCCGGGACGTGGCTTTGTTCTTTACCCGGTCAAGTACAAGGCGATCGTCTTCCGCCCATTCAAGGGCGAAGTGGTGGATGCCATTGTCACTCAGGTGAACAAGGTAAGGCCCGGGGCACCTTCGGAGGCCGTAAAGAGAATTCCCCCCTCCCCGAAACATTCCTGAAAAAAATCCCTTTTTTAATTTCTGGCTTCTGCAACCCAACCCAGGTTGGCCTCTTCACCGAGATCGGACCGATGTCTTGTTTCATATCCCGACATGTGAGTAGATCGGGAGGAGGGTGGTAGGGTGGACGGTCCCATGTGGAACGGGCCTGGGAAGTGAAGGATCCCTGCCCACTGTTGATCCTGGATCCTGGCTTTCTCCGCAGTCGATTCCTTCAGAAATGGAGTATGATACTAACTCCAATCCGCCCTGCTACAAGACTGTGGACGAGGTGGGTCTTTTTCCTTCCTTAAAGCATGCTGGGCTGGGGGATTCTGGGAGTTGAAGTCCGCCCATCTTAAAGCAGGCCGGCTGGGGAATTCTGGGAGTTGAAATCCACAAATCTTAAGAGCGTGCTAGCGAGGGGATTCTGGGAGTTGAAGTCCACCCGTTTTAAAGTGTGTTTGGGAAACACAGTCTTAACCACTACACCACGTTAATTCTTATTGTCTTGGTGATGTTCCCTCTGCTTTTTTTTTTTTACCCCCAAACCAGGACATTGTTATCCAGCCAGAAGATAATATCCGATTAAAGATTGTGGGGACCCGGGTGGACAAGAACGATATAGTGAGTATTCCATGAGAGAGGGGGACAGAATTCCTGTTCTGGAAATTGGGGATAATATGGGGTCACTTTAGCAGTTTTAACCTACCTTCCTTCCTTCCTTCCTCCCTCCCTCCCCCTCCCTTCTTCTCATTTCCATCTACCTTCCTTCCTTCCATCCCTCCCTCTTTTTCCCTTTCTTCCTCTCTTTTTCTTTTTTTTTTTTTTGCAGTTTGCCATTGGATCCCTGATGGACGACTACCTGGGTAGGTGTTTTGAATTTCTTGCCAAGTGGTTAAAATATGCTCCGATTTGGGTAGCCTTCTTTTGAAGAAAAAAAAAAAAGCGGGGGGGAAATGGACAGAACAGGTAATCCTCGACTTACGATCGCAAGTGAGGCCTGCATTTCTGTCGCTAAGCAAGACAGTTAAGCGAGCGAACCGCTGCCCTTTCGTTAAGTCGGCCCCACGGTTGTTGAAGTCAAACTGGCTTCCCCATTGTCAGAAGGCCCAGGAAAAGGAGATCACGTGATCCCGGGACGCTGCGACCGTCATCACGACAAGCCAGTTGCCGAGCGTCCCGAATTTCGATGGGCTTGTCTCCAAACGAGCGTTTTGGGCTGGCAAAGAAAGACAGTTTCCTACAGAGCCGTTTTTTGTTTTTTTTTAAACCTTGCCTTTTTCGCTCTCTCCTCCAGGTCTCCTGAACTGAAGTTTCATTTCTGCTCGTCTGGCGTTCGGTCCTTCTTCACAAAGAAAGGTTGGCGGGCTGCTGTTTTATGGGAAAGTAGGGACCACTTGCAGCATCCCTAATCAAGTTGAGAGCACCGCTGAAGATCCACCGGTCTTCCCGTTGCTTTTTTTTTTTTTTTTGCTGGAACCGACTGTGTAAGCCCCCTTTTTGGGGTCATTAAACATTTTCCTGTTCTCTCTCCGGGTGGCCTCCTTTTTCAGTTCCTTGGGCAAATTGACATTTTGTATAGGTCTCCATTCTCACTGGATGACGCTGGATGGCTTACGACTGCTTTTTCCTTTCCTTGCAGAAAGGAAACGTTTAGCATTGAACACCCCCTCCTAGCCTGAAAGTGGATCCTTTTATGATCTATTTAGGGCATTTTAAGTTTTTTTATCCCCTCCATCCACCCATCACAGCAATTTCCCAACATCACAGCTTCCCAACCATCTCTGTGTGTGCAGATGGTGGCAAGCAGGCCAACACCCTGGTTAGAGAAGCTGTGGGCAGATCCCTGAGCAGAGTATCCACCTGAGGATCAATACCCCCACAAGGAGCTCCTGATGCAAGATCTGTTTTTTGACCCGTGAGATTCCTCCCAGGGGGAGGTGCACCGTTCCTGGAGGTACTGCAATACCAGGCCGATGCTTGGAGTGGACGGAGCAAGCCCCTATTCCATCTCCCAGTTCCAAAAATCCATTTAATATGTAGTCCTCAAATAGAGGACATATCAGATATTAAACTGATAAGAACAGATACTACACTTGATCTTAGCCAAAAGGCCGAGAAGCGATACCAGAGGCAGGCGGACGGGGCCCGAGACTCCCGTGCAAGGAGTCCTCCAGTTTACGGGGAGCACGAATGGCTTGCAAAGAGATCCCAGTTTAAGATCAGTGGATCGATTCTGCCCGGCTCTTTGCCTGGGCTGGACTGCGACTGCATCTCCTGTGGGGCGATTTGGGGGTGAAAATGGGGGGGTTCTCTCCTCACTGCGTGTTTCCCATCATGCCAGCTGGCTGTCCTGGCAGCCATTGGTGGAGCATTTGCATAAGGTGAGTCACCTTCTCCGTCATTCTCCGCCCCTGTCATTCCTCAGCTGGCCGAGGGGGGCACTAGCACCCCCCTTCTCTGCCTGCACAGCAGGCCTGGAGAGCAGAGATGGGCTAGGGGGCTGGGCTGCTTCCCACCCAGGGTGCCCCCCTCCCCCGAATCTCTGCTGCGGCATCTCTCGAACACGACCCACCAGCCCAGCCTGATGGGCACAGATGTCCTTCCCGGCCCCCTTGGCAGCTGCGGTTTGAGCATCACACGGGCACTTCAGGGCTGAAGATCCATGCCACTTTCCTGCCTCTGGGTTCTGAATTACGGAGGGAGTATTTGAAAGAAAGAAAAAGGGAGATGAGAAAGAAAAGATAAGAGAGAAAGAAAAGGAAGAGAAGGAAAGAGAGGAAGGGAAGGTCCCAAGAAATACAGCAGGTTGCCATCTATTCCGATGCTCCAGATGTTGGGTTCAAATGTTGTAAGTTGAGGACTAATTGAACTGCATTGAGAGTCAGTTTGGTCATATAATTTAAGGCAGCCCCTGGGCCGGATCCATCATGCACACACCAGTGCCCCCCCAAGGCAAAAAAAACCCCATCACGATTCATCAAATGATGTTATCCAGTTTGACACCCTTGGATTAAGGTATCAAACTAGTAAGTGGGAGACAGTGAGTTCTAGTCCTGCCTTAGGCATGAAAGCCAGCTGGGTGACTTGCGAGTTCTAGTCCCATCTTAACCATGAAGGTTGGCTGGGTGATGTGGAGCCACTCCTCTGACCCAGTCCAGCCCACCTCACAAGGTTATTGTGTAGGGGAAATAGGAAGGCGTGTTGGATGAGTTTACCCCCTCCAGTTATTTGTAAAAATAAAGACGGGATATGAATAAATAAATATTCTTTTCTCTAGCTATGATATCCACCGAGTGTGAAAAGCTGCTTGCTTTATTCCCCGAGATGGCAGCTGTATTTTGCAAGAAACGGTAAACCAAAATTAGTGCTTTTGTGTGTGAGTAAACAAAAAAGCCTTCCATTATGGCGCCAGGCTGCTAATTTACTTGCTACAGTTTTTATGTTTTCTGTAGAGGAAACTCAGCCAGTGAAGCAGCAGTTTAAATGTGTTGTAATTTATCCAGCAGACACTCGAAGCTTTTCAAATGCAATTTATTATACAGAAACAGAAATAAAAAGGGGGGGGCAGTACTTGCCCAAAACAGAAAACAAGCCACATAAAAGGAAACTCAAGCTGCCTCAATTTAGCTATTGTAATTTAGCTAGATTAAACTGGGCTTTAAGCGGTGAAATCAAGCTGACGCACCAAAGAAACTTCTCAAATTATATTCAGTCATCAGTAGATGCCAAATTTAAATGCTGTAGGATGCCATGAGATTTACTGATCTTTTTAAAAATGGCACTAGCTTTTTTGCTTAAAAAAGAAAAAAAGAAAAATGTACACTATTGGTGAAAGCTTTAACTCGAAAAGTACATATGGGAACTGGCAAAGAAATACATCAAATTAATTCGCTGGAGATATTTTTCCGACAGTCTTTTGAAGTCAGGCCTGGGTGTCTTTTTCATTTTCTTTGCTGGAATTCATTTTTCTTGGTTACACCTCAATCCAGTTCAAACCTTTGTCAAAAAAAGAAAGAGCCAGGAGAATTAAATTAGCAAAATAATGGCGACGTCCTAAGACAAAATGAAAAAACCACATTTTCTACCCATGCATTGCAAACCCCAAATCTCTCAACCCTTTGTAACCTAGTAGCTTACATGAACTCATTTCCCCAGACTTATGTGCACCGATTATCCAAATTAATTTTTTTTTACTGTAAATTTTCACTCTTTCTTAACCGTTTTTAAATCTGTCCTTCTGTCCGTGACTTTGCAAGTGTTCTATTTATGTTGCTGTAAAATGCCCAGAGTCCCTTAAGGCAGATAGATGGGTGGTGTAGAAATGGAATAAATTCAACAGGCGTGGATAAAGTTTGCATTAAAGGTAATCCTTGACTTACAACTATTTGTTTAGTGAGCATCTGAAGTCACAAGGGCAGGGAAAAAAGGGACCCACGGCCGTTTTTCACACAACCGCTGCAGCATCTCCGTGATCAAAATTTAGACACTGGGCAACTGACTCATATTTATGACGGTTGCAGCGTCCCGGGTAACCATCTTTGCGACCTTCTGACAAGCAAAGGCAATGGCTAACCCGGATTCACTTAGCAAGCGTGTTGACTTAACTTTACTAGAGGGATTCCCTTAACACCCGTGGCGAGGTCGGTCGTAACATGGGGCAAAATTCACTTAACAATGAAAAACTGGGGCTCAGCCGTGGCCGTATGCCTAGGTACAGTACAGTACAGTAATGGGGAATTAACCAAACGTGTCCCAGCGCTTGAGGATAGAACCAGCAGATGGAAAAGCCGCTGGCACCGAAGACATGACGCAGGTCAGTATGTTTTACCTCCGCACATTACAGAAACGGATACAGGCACATCCGATCCTGCCAAGAAAGGGAGGCTTTGATTTTATTTATTTTTATTTTAATTCCATTTATATCCCGCCCTTCTCCGAAGACTCAGGGCGGCTTACAAGCTTAGCAGTAGCCTTCATTCTATGTACATGCCTGCTTATTAGGGCTTTCACACACACCCCAAGCGGCATTATTACAAAGTCAGCTTAATTGCCCCCAACAATCTGGGTCCTCATTTTACCTACCTGGGAAGGATGGAAGGCTGAGTCAACCTTGAGCCTGCTGGGACTCGAACCTGCACTAAGAAGAAAGGGGAGGGTAAGAGAAAGTGACACCAGTCCAATTTCTACCACCCAGTGGCCTTTTAATGTTTTA